>NW_026057577.1:62092967-62366227 GCF_023721935.1 Panthera uncia
ATATGAATTTTAGGATTGCTTGTTCTAGTTTCGAGAAGAATGCTGGTGCAATTTTGATTGGGATTGCATTGAATGTGTAGATAGCTTTGGGTAGTATTGACATTTTGACAATATTTATTCTTCCAATCCATGAGCAGGGAATGTCTTTCCATTTCTTTAGATCTTCTTCAATTACCTTCATAAGCTTTCTATAGTTTTCAGCATACAGATCTTTTACATCTTTGGTTAGATTTATTCCTAGGTATTTTATGCTTCTTGGTGCAATTGTGAATGGGATCAGTTTCTTTATTTGTCTTTCTGTTGCTTCATTGTTAGTGTATAAGAATGCAACTGATTTCTGTACATTGATTTTGTATCCTGCAACTTTGCTGAATTCATGTATCAGTTCTAGCAGACTTTTGGTGGAGTCTATTGGATTTTCCATGTATAATATCATGTCATCTGCAAAAAGCGAAAGCTTGACTTAATCTTTGCCAATTTGATGCCTTTGATTTCCTTTTGTTGTCTGATTGCTGAATCTAGAACTTCCAGCACTATGTTAAACAACAGCGGTGAGAGTGGACCTCCCTGTCGTGTTCCTGATCTCAGGGAAAAAGCTCTCAGTTTTTCCCCGTTGAGGATGATGTTAGCTGTGGGCTTTTCATAAATGGCCTTTATGATCTTTAAGTATGTTCCTTCTATCCCGACTTTCTCAAGGGTTTTTATTAAGAAAGGGTGCTGGATTTTGTCAAAGGCCTTTTCTGCATCGATTGACAGGATCATATGGTTCTTCTCTTTTTTTTTATTCATGTGATGTATCACGTTGATTGATTTGCGAATGTTGAACCAGCCCTGCATCCCGGGAATGAATCCCACTTGATCATGGTGAATAATTCTTTTTATATGCCGTTGAATTCAATTTGCTAGTATCTTATTGAGAATTTTTGCATCCATATTCATCAGGGATATTGGCCTGTTTTTCTCTTTTTTTACTGGGACTCTGTCTGGTTTAGGAATCAAAGTAATACTGGCTTCATAGAATGAGTCTGGAAGTTTTCCTTCCCTTTCTATTTCTTGGAATAGCTTGAGAAGGATAGGTATTATCTCTGCTTTAAACGTCTGGTAGAACTCCCCTGGGAAGCCATCTAGTCCTGGACTCTTATTTGTTGGGAGATTTTTGATAACCGATTCAATTTCTTCGCTGGTTATAGGTCTGTTCAAGCTTTCTATATCCTCCTGATTGAGTTTTGGAAGAGTGTGGGTGTTTAGGAATTTGTCCATTTCTTCCAGGTTGTCCAATTTGTTGCCATATAATTTGTCATAGTATTCCCTGATAATTGTTTGTATCTCTGAGGGATTGGTTGTAATAATTCCATTTTCATTCATGATTTTATCTATTTGGGTCATCTCCCTTTTCTTTTTGAGAAGCCTGGCTAGAGGTTTGTCAATTTTGTTTATTTTTTCAAAAAACCAACTCTTGGTTTCGTTGATCTGCTCTACAGTTTTTTTAGATTCTATATTGTTTATTTCTGCTCTGATCTTTATTATTTCTCTTCTTCTGCTGGGTTTAGGCTGCCTTTGCTGTTCTGCTTCTATTTCCTTTAGGTGTGCTGTTAGATTTTGTATTTGGGATTTTTCTTGTTTCTTGAGATAGGCCTGGATTGCAATGTATTTTCTCAGGACTGCCTTTGCTGCGTCCCAAAGCATTTGGATTGTTGTATTTTCATTTTCGTTTGTTTATTTTTATATTGTTATTTGTATATTGTTTACTTTCTTCTCTAATTGCCTGGTTGACCCACTCATTCGTTAGTAGGGTGTTCTTTAACCTCCATGCTTTTGGAGGTTTTCCAGACTTTTTCCTGTGTTTGATTTCAAGCTTCATAGCATTGTGGTCTGAAAGTATGCATGGTATGATTTCAATTCTTGTAAACTTATGAAGGGCTGTTTTGTGACCCAGTATATGATCTATCTTGGAGAATGTTGCATGTGCACTCTAGAAGAAAGTATATTCTGGTGCTTTGGGATGCAGAGTTCTAAATATATCTGTCAAGTCCATCTGATCCAATGTATCATTCAGGGCCCTTGTTTCTTTATTGACCGTGTGTCTAGATGATCTATCCATTTGTGTAAGTGGGGTGTTAAAGTCCCCTGCAATTACCACATTCTTATCAATAAGGTTGCTTATGTTTATGAGTAATTGTTTTATATATTTGGGGGCTCCCGTATTCGGCACATAGACATTTATAATTGTTAGCTCTTCCTGATGGATAGACCCTGTAATTATTATATAATGCCCTTCTTCATCTCTTGTTACAGCCTTTAATTTAAAGTCTAGTTTGTCTGATAGAAGTATGGCTACTCCAGCTTTCTTTTGGCTTCCAGTAGCATGATACATAGTTCTCCATCTCCTCACTCTCAATCTAAAGGTGTCCTCAGATCTAAAATGAGTCTCTTGTAGACAGCAAATAGATGGGTCTTGTTTTTTTATCCATTCTGATACCCTAAGTCTTTTGGTTGGCGCATTTAATCCATTTACATTCAGTGTTATTATAGAAAGATATGGGTTTAGAGTCATTGTGATGTCTGTATGTTTTATGCTTGTAGTGATGTCTCTGGTACTTTGTCTCACAGGATCCCCCTTAGGATCTCTTGTAGGGCTGGTTTCGTGGTGACAAATTCCTTCAGTTTTTGTTTGTTTGGGAAGACCTTTATCTCTCCTTCTATTCTAAATGACAGACTTGCTGGATAAAGGATTCTCGGCTGCATATTTTTTCTGTTTAGCACACTGAAGATCTCGTGCCAGTCCTTTCTGGCCTGCCAAGTTTCAAAAGAGAGATCAGTCACGAGTCTTATAGGTCTCCCTTTATATGTGAGGGCATGTTTATCCCTTGCTGCTTTCAGAATTTTCTCTTTATCCTTGTATTTTGCCAGTTTCACTATGATAGTCGTGCAGAAGATCGATTCAAGTTACTTCTGAAGGGAGTTCTCTGTGCCTCTTGGATTTCAATGCCTTTTTCCTTCCCCAGTTCAGGGAAGTTCTCAGCTATAATTTCTTCAAGTACCCCTTCAGCACCTTTCCCTCTCTCTTCCTCCTCTGGGATACCAATTATGCGTATATTATTTCTTTTTAGTGTATCACTTAGTTCTCTAATTTTCCCCTCATACTCCTGGATTTTTTTATCTCTCTTTCTCTCAGCTTCCTCTTTTTCCATAACTTTATCTTCTAGTTCACCTATTCTCTCCTCTGCCTCTTCAATCCGAGCCATCGTGGTTTCCATTTTGTTTTGCATTTCGTTTAAAGCGCTTTTCAGCTCCTCGTGACTGTTCCTTAGTCCCTTGATCTCTGTAGCAAGAGATTCTGTGCTGTCCTCTATACTGTTTTCAAGCCCAGAGATTAATTTTATGACTATTATTGTAAATTCACTTTCTGTTATATTATTTAAATCCTTTTTGATCAGTTCATTAGCTGTTGTTATTTCCTGGAGATTCTTCTGAGGGGAATTCTTCCGTTTGGTCATTTTGGATAGTCCCTGGAGTGGTGAGGACCTGCAGGGCACTTCCCCTGTGCTGTGGTGTATAACTGGAGTTGGTGGGTGGGGCCGCAGTCCGACCTGATGTCTGCCCCCAGCCCACTGCTGGGGCCACAGTCAGACTGGTGTGTGCCTTCTCTTCCCCTCTCCTAGGGGCAGGATTCACTGTGGGTTGGCGTGGCCCGTCTGGGCTACTTGCACACTGCCAGGCTTGTGGTGCTGGGGATCTGGCGTATTAGCTGGGGTGGGTAGGCAAGGTGCACAGGGGCAGGAGGGGCAGGCTTAGCTCACTTCTCCCTAGGTGATCCACTTCCGGAGGGGCCCTGTGGCAGCGGGAGGGAGTCAGACCCGCTTCCAGAGGGGTGGCTCCACAGAAGCACCTCGTTGGGTGTTTGCGGGGAGCGAGCAAGTTCCCTGGCAGGAACTGGTTCCCTTTGGGATTCTGGCTGGGGGATGGGCGGGGGAGATGGCGCTGGCGAGCGCCTTTGTTCCCTGCCAAGCTGAGCTCTGTCATCCGGGGGCTCAGCAACTCTCCCTCCCTTTGTCCTCCAGCCTTCCCGCTTTCTGAGCAGAGCTGTTAACTTATGACCTCCCAGATGCTAAGTCGCGCTTGCTGTCGGAACACACTCTGTCCAGCCCCTCCGCTTTTGCCAGCCAGACTCGGGGGCTCTGCTTGGCTGGCGAGCCGCCCCTCTGCCCTGGCTCCCTCCCGCCAGTCTGTGGAGCGCGCACCGCCTCGCCTCCCTTCCTACCCTCTTCCGTGGGCCTCTTGTCTGTGCTTGGCTCCGGAGACTCCGTTCTGCTAATCCTCTGGCAGTTTTCTGGGTTATTTAGGCAGGTGTGGGTGGAATCTAAGTGATCAGCAGGACATGCGGTGAGCCCAGCGTCCTCCTACACCGCCATCTTCCCTCTCTCTACCCTATGTCTTTTGATTAGAGCATTCAGTCCATTTACATTCCAAGTTATTATTGATAGGAACTCTTTTTATTTCCTTCCATTCTGAATGATGGTCTTGCTGGATAAAGTATTCTTGGCAGCATACTTTTCCCATTCGGCATGTTGAATATATCTGTTACTCTCTCTGGCCTGCCACGTTTCTATGGATAGATGTACTGTGAACCTGATTTGTCTTCCCTTGAAAGTTAAGGACTTATTTTTCCCTTGTTGCTTTCAGGATTCTTTCCTTGTCTGAGTATTTTGAGATTTGGCTATGATGTGTCTTGGTATCAGCTGGCTTTTGTTGAATTTCATGGGAGTTATTTGTGCATTTTGGATTTTGATCTGGGTTTCCTTCCCCAGATTAGGGAACTTTTTAGCTATAATTTACTCAAGTATTTCCCCCATTTCCTGTATCTTCTTCTGGGACTCCTGTGACATATTATTATGATTTAAGGAGTTGCTGAGTTCTTTAAGTCTAAATTCATGACTATACTTTAATTTCCTTCTTTTTAGCTTCATTGCATTCCATAATTCATTCATTTGCTTCATCCATCCTCATTTTCATTGCTGTAACTGAGATGTAAAACTGAATGGATGTATTTTTTTTTATATTTCGGACTGCCTAGTTTTTAGTTGTTTTATATCTGCAGCAAGCGATTCTCTAGTGTCTTCTATGCTTTTTCTCAAGCCAAGCTAGTATCCTTATGATTGTTGTTTTAAATTCTGGTTCAGGCATCTTGTATCAGTTTCAATTAAATCCCTGACCATTACTTCTACTTTTTGTTCTTTCTTTTGGTATGGATCCTTCCGTCTTGACATTTTTGTCTAGGCCAGATTGTTTTGTGTGAGTGTTAGGAAAGCATGTTATATTCATGCTACAGAAAATGATGGATATATGAAGGAGAGGTCCTATACTGTCTTGGGACTGGTGCCGAATCGCGAATTGATTCTGGTGTATGTTGTGTGTACTCTGCTTTTGTGTTTTGGCTACTCGTTCCCTTAGGTCAGTCCTCTGAAGAATTTCTCCTTGCCTGCTGTGGGGGGAGGCACAGTAGACCTTGTCTACTGTGTAGCAAGTTTTAAGTAGGTGTGTTTAGGTCTGATTTTAAAAAGCTAGATCCTATTTCCCCTAGAGCTGAAGCTTTGCAGCCCTCTATGATCAGTAGACTTGGTGTGAGGGAGGAATTTGTGCTGGTTTTCTTCAGGAGGGAACTGCTGCACTAATTCTCAAGCAGAATTGCCCTGGTGAAAAGTACCTGCAGGGCACAGGGCTGGCGGGGGGTGGGGCGGGGGGTGGGACTTGGTGTAAGTGGCTCTAGCCTCCACTCTGGGGAGGTTTGTTGCTCACTGAAGTTGGTCATTGCTGATGTGGGGTGGGGGGTGGGGGCTGGTGTCACCCAGCTCTCTTGTCCCTGGAACACGGAGTTCACATCTGCCACTCTTCAGGAAGCCCTCAAAGGAGAGCAAACAATCTCCCCTCTTGTATTGCCAGCTTCCATCAGATCCCTGCCTTCACCCTTGTCTGTGTCTTATCTGTCTGCCTGCCTGGTGACATAGTACACCTGTGTTTTATCTCAGGTGTGCAGCTTGGTTTTAAAACTCCAGATTTTAGGGACCTGAGCTGATCCTTTGTGGGAGAGTCTCACTGAACTGTGGCTAGTGCTGCTTTGTCACAGAAAAGCAGCTGCATGACTGTGCAGCAACTGAGTTTATGGTAGGATGCAGCAAAAAGCTGGTACCAAGGTTTGCTGCCCTCAACAGGTATCTCTTTCCTATGCTAGAGAACAGGGCAGTTGGTTGGTGCCCACCAGCTCTTTTGTCCCTGGAAAGGACAAGAAATTTTTCTCCCCATGTGACCCAGGGTCTCCTCAGACCATGCTGCCTGATCTCAGGTCTCTGTTCTTCCCCACAGGGCACCACTAAGCCCCCAGGCATGATCCCGGTGATGGCAGGGACTTCTAAAGTTTCAGAGTTTGAGCTCCACTACTTATAAAAAATTGTGGTAGTCAACTCCTCTCTTTTTCCCAGTCCATGATTTTGGGGCAGGGTTTTTCTTGTGCAATCCCCTGAAGACTGTTTTCACTTTTTCTCTTTGACTCCTACCTCTGTGATCAGGGCTCCCTACCCTCTGCAGCACCTCCAATTCTTTAGTCCCCCATATAAACTCTCCACAGCATCTACCTTTCATGATGTGGCTGTTTCTCTCCCTCTAGTTGTGCAGTTGGTTCTCTGAGTTCTGAGATCAATTTCTTGGGTTTTCAGAATGATTGGATTTTTATCTAGCTGTGTTCTAGAGATGAGGCAAGCTTAGGGTCACCCTACTCCTCTGCTATCTTCTCTCTTGCAAAATTATTTCTTACATTCATTATGCTACTTAAAGCCTCTGGAATAGATCTCAATAATGTGAGATCATAATAATATGTGAAGCAGCTTTCTTGGGGGAGTGTATTAAATTTTTCATAGCCACAACACCTATCAGAGATGGGTTAGAAAAAATTGTGTTCTCCTGCCTCTACCTCTTTTCCCGAATAAATCCCACTTACCCTTAAATGTACAGCTCAGTAGCCCCTGGCCCATCACCACTGCAGTTTAATGGTTCTTCTATTTCCTATAGTTTTTTGTATTAACTTTCATAATAGCAGTATAAACTGCATTTACCACAGAATGCCTTTCCTTGCATGTAGATTTTTCTCTTCAGAGAATGTGTATTTTCCATGTAAATCACTGTACCCTCCAGGATGGAGTGTTAAATATTTGTTGCTATGATGGATGGATGGATGAATAGTTAAAATACTCAGGTATTATCTGGGGTTTTTTCAAAGAGTAGCTTATCAAGAATTCATGACATTGTCTAGCTGATGTCTAGTTGAAATCTCAAGTTCAAAGAAAAGGGGGGATTTCAACTACAAATTCTCTCTGGCTGGGTGAGCCAAAAATGATGCCATCTGATTAGGAAATATACCTCACTGGGGAACTAAGAAAAGATGGATGATGGTGAAGTCTGTAAAAGGAGATTGGTCTTTCCTGATTTTATCTAGGGTTTGCATGGCTTCCTTGCCATGATCATTTTTCTTATTTCCTCCCTTAATTTTTATATGAGGTTTATTATATTATAGGAGGTTATAGAAGGTTAATTATGTCAGTGAATCAGCCAGAATTCATGTAAGATTTTTATCTCTGAAAGATTGAGATGACTGGCTTAGGAAGAAAAGATTCCTAGAAAGTAGTGATTCGGATATCCATGACTATCCTAGTCATGATTTTTACTTTTTGAAATGATAGAAAAAAACCTTCCTCTGAATAAAAGGGCTTATGTATTGACATAGCTTACTAAAAAACAAAAAAAAAACCCCAAAAAACCCATCAATTTTATTTGCTTCATGATGCATCAGAAAACACTAAAGGCTCAATATCTGTTCCAAATTATCAATGAATTGGTTTCTAACTTGGTGAAATAAAAATTTTTTTCTTAACTTCACATGTAGGACATGTGCTCCTCTGTAACTAGAGAGGAAATTTTTATTGCCTAATGGATTCTTCGCACTAATTAGGGTTATACAATTATAGTTCAATGAACGAAAAAAAAAAAAAGAATGCTCATGAGAAAAATAGCACACTAATTGGGGTTTGAAATATGAAAAGGAGAAATGCCTTTATCCAAGGAACACCAGTCTTTTGCCTCTCCTTATAACTCAAGGAAACACTCCATTTCTAGCTACATACTCCTTCTCTGCCTTATCTTTCAATCTCATGACTCCCTCCTTCTGTCCTGGTCTCCTTTGAGCTATTTTCAACCCAGAACCCAGAGTGATTCTATTAAACTGCAAATCAAATTATGTCACTCCCTTGCTGAAAACCTCCTAGTGACTTTCCATCTCACTCAGCTCTAAAGCCTATCACTATCAGTATCACTATATCCAAAGCTGTAAGAAAACCTGACCTTGCTCTGGAACAAGAGACTATATTTTTCAAGTTTCTTTACTGTATAAACAACCTTGAGAAAATAGCCCAGAACAAAGGCAGGCAGTACCTCTGATCACAATATACGTGGAAATGTGAGAGACACATGGAGAATTATTTCTCAACAATTAGGTATTTTATTTGTTGTCTGTCTCTCCCATTACATTTTAAACTCTAAGAAAGAGGGATTAATGTTTGTCTTCCCTGCTGTCCACCAGTGTATCTCCAGCACATGGAAGACTACCTACCTAATAATTGATATTTAACATAGACTTGCTGACCTTCTTCCCAGAGGTTACAAAGGAAGTTGGCTGACAGAACCAGATTACAGAGGCTGAGAAGCCCAAGATGAGTATTCAGCAAGCTGGAGAGCCACAAGGCTTGTGATGTAGGTTCCACTCCCAGTCCAAGCCCTGAGAACCAGCAGAGCTGGTAGTATAAGTTGCATTTTGAGTCTGAAGGCAGGAGAAACCACTGTCCCAACTCAAAGACAGATAATTCATTCCTCCTTCTTTCTTCCCTCCCTCCCTTTTTAAAGCTTATTTATTTTGGAGAGAGCACCAGCAGGGGAGGAGCAGAGAGAGAGGGAGAGATTGTGGAGCCGGATGAGGAGCTCGAACCCACAAACTGGGATATCATGACCTGAGCCTAAAACAAGAGTTGGACACGTAACCGACTGAGTCACTCAGGTGCCCCAGAAAGAATTCTTTCTTACTCAGCCTTCTATTCTATTCAAAAATAGCCTTCAACAGATTCTCCTCCCTAATGTGGGTGGGCCTCACCCAATCTGTGCTCAGGTTGCTTAGAGCAGAAACTGAGGTGCAAAGGTCAGGATATAGGATAATTTGTAGTATCATAAGTGTGGCTAAGAAGTAACCAATGAGAAGAGGGACTGGAGTGGGTAGAGAAAATGCTATTGGGGTCCCGCACCTGGCCTGAAAGATATGCAAGACTACTGTGATGTCTATTGGAATCTTCTGTATTCTTTTCTTTTGCTAACTTGGGAGGGCCCTGAGAGGAATGAGACTTCCTCTCCTTGTTTGTTCTTATACTGTAGGATTTAGACTTGAGCTCCATCTGTCCAACAAACTACCACTTTCTTTGTGATCAAGTTACTTAAGCTGGGTAGGGAAGGGGGATAAGGGTCATCTATGGGTGAGGATGGAAACTCAATTAGCAGAACGATTCTCTATACAGTACTTGGTCCTAAATATATCCTACAAAAGGACATAACTAGAGATATAATAAAGTTTTATGTTTAGAAGTTAAAACAATGTTTAAAAATAAAAAAACACCATCACAGACACACCCAGAAACAGTGTTTAAGCACATACTTGGTATTAGAGCTCTGTGGGGAGTATGTTCAGCCGAGTCTGAAGAAGGGATAAAACAGGAGAGAGCACCCCAGGCATAAATTGACACATAAGATAAACCATCATAATTACTAGAGTGCTACCAATTCTTAATAGGTACTAATAAGTAACACTGTTCTAAGGATCTGATGTGTTGAGACCATTCTGTTCGGGGTCATCTTTGCCACACACACAGATTAGATCATCAAAGGGGAAACGGTTAGTTCTCCTTAGCAGATCATGGCTATTGATGAACAAGCTCATGCTAAACTAACTGAAAATGAAGAACTTAGAAATAGAGACAAAACAATTACGTTTGTTGTTGTTGATTTTTTTAATGTCTCTATGTTCAACGTGCAGCTTGAACTCACAACCCCAACATGAAGAGTTGCAGGCTCCTCAGACTGAAATAAAGAGGGTTGTTCCCACAAGATAGAAGCAGTGTGGAATGCATGTCTGTATAAGTGTGGAACAGGAGGGACAAAGGCAGTAGAGAACCACCTTTGTGGCTAATAACACTCCTCAGGCATAATTGAGCTGTCTCCTCTAGTCACATTAAAAGTTAAGAAATATGCTTTCTTTCTAAAGTCCTTTTTTTTAATATCGTGTATAAATGTGAATTTTAACCCTCCAGGTAGCTCAGTCATGGAACTGAATCTTATTTTACTACTTTCATTAGACTTACAAACATAGACTATTACGTTAAACATTCTTTGTAACTAGTTATTTTGAAGAAAGTGCTATCCAGTATCTGGTTGTTTTTCCCAGGTACTAAAGGAGTTGCAAATAATAAGAGGGAAGCTCTAAGTAAACAAATTATTTGACCTGTTTAATTTTTAAAGTGTTTGACAGATAAATTTATAGCTTCATGTGTTACATGTATTTTTTAAAATAACTTGAAAAAATTGCAATCATTACCCAGGTTTCTTGTAATACATAGTTATAAAAAGTTTGTTCTGCTGCTTTTCCATTTTGGAAGAATCAGATTTTCACACGTTGAAAATTAACCAAGGTTATTTTTCTTTTGGGAAAAAAAAAAAAAAGGCTTTGACTCACCCAAATCTCACAAGACTTCTTTCAAATCTTTAGCTTCCCTTTGGGTACCTTACTCATTACTTCCTGAGAATGACCCATCTTGTAAGTACAAATGACTAGATTTCTAGAGATGGTGCCTCACTGAGTCATTTTGGCCTGAAAACCCCATTTCCAGGGCACAACATCATGGATAGCAGCACACCCATTATGAGACATGCGTTAGCAGAACTGAAGCATTTATGCATCAAAAATGTTTTCTCCTAAAGTTTTTGGATGTCAAACAGAGAAATTAAACTGAGTGTAAGGTAGAAGCCATCCACTGAATGTGGTCATGTTCTGTTTTGTGGAACACGTTCTGCAACTACAAACCGGCAGTCGGTTCTCTGTGGGAGGGTGGGGGGGGGAGGGTGGGGATGACCTAAGCTTGGAGGTAAGACCAGAGGTCAGGACTCGCCAAACTAGGGATCAGAAAATCTCAAGAGTAGGGTGGATGTATTACAGAATTAGAATTGTGAATGGGCAGTCCTAAGTAGGAACCTGTAGAAGCCAGTAAGTCATATAGAGACTCTGGAAGTAAATAGAAGACATTCCAACGAAATCTGGCTAATACAGGCTGGCTAGGTGAGTTTACTTTTTAAAAAATGGGTTCATATGACCTTCATAAAATTAAAAAAAAACACTTATGTGTATAAATTTAAAAATCAAAGGGAGAATTGACATCTTGGCAATATTAAACCTTTGTATTTGTGAATAAAGCTCCATTTATTCAAGTTTATGTTCTTCAGGCTTGTATTATTCCTCCAAGTCTTTCTGTTGTTAGGGCTATTCCTGGCCTCCTTGTGGTTTTGTCATTACTATTGTTTCCTACAATGGACAAAATTTTTTTTCTATTTTTTCTTCTAATTGGTTATTGTTGTGTAGGAACCTTAATAATTCTGATGTTGACCTTGTATCCTGCACACCTTGTGATATCTTCTATTTGTGAAAATCCCACAATACATAGGTAGGGAATACATTTAATTTTGTTTCTTCATTTGTAATACATTGCATTGGCTAAAGTTTAAAATCCAATAGAGGAATTATCTATATTTGTCATCTAAGTAGATTTTTTTAAAACAAAGTGTTGAATTTTATGAAATGTTTTTTTTCTTCTATTTATTATAATCAGGTGGTTTACCCTGTTAACTTTTATTAATGTAATACTAGTTTTCTATTGAACTCTTTCTATATTCCCAGGGCAAATGGATTTAGAACATGATGTATCATTTTATATACACCTTTACTTCTAAATACTACTGTATTATTTAATATTTTGGCATTTATATTTATGTCAAATTGCTCCCTGAATTTGATTTCATTTTAAAGTGTGCTTTTTGTAGATGTGTCCTTTTCATTTCTAATGTTTGTGTTATGTTTCATCGATTAATCTTATTTCTCTTTCAGTTTTTCCCCCTTAAATCAGGTTTGATTTCATTGGTGATGTTTTTCACTTCTTTGTTTTCTACTTATACCTGCTCCTATTATTTTCTTCGACTTTCCTCAGATTTATTTTGTTTTTACTTTTGCTCTATAGTATTCTACAGAATTCTAGATTCTGCTCTATAGTATTTTCAGTTGTCATTTGTTTCTAAGTGTGTCATCATTTCCATTACAGCTTCCTTGGTATCCTGTGAGTGAGTACCTAAGGAGCACGTTTTAAGGTTTTAGTGTATGTGTGTATGTGTTTTCATACATGTTTACTCTTTCGTATCTAATTTGTTTGCATTGTGGGTAAAAACCGAAGTCTGTATGGTGTTAATTAATTTAGATATTTTGAGACCTTCTCTGTTCTCAAGTTTCTATCTCTGGCTTATAGTTTTAAGGCTGTTTCTACAGTGATACACTGCAGTGTTTCTGCAGTGATACCAAAGACATGGAAAGTGTGGATACTAATCATACAGGTCTCTTGATTTACTATTCTGAATGTATTCATTGCCTTTGTACGTGGGCAGCTCCATAGAAACAGTAACATTTAAGAGGTGGCTGGGTGGCTCAGTCACTGAAGTGTCTGACTTTGGCTCAGGTCATGATCTGACAGCTGGTGAGTTCTAGCCCCACAATGGGCTCTGTGCAGACAGCACAGTGCTTTTTAAAATTATGTTTTGTGATAGGGGAACTCCCTTCCTGTCTGTAACTTTAAACAGTGGCCCCTGACTCACCTGAACTACTTTTGGCTCTCTACTCACAGGGGCTCATAGAGCTTAGCTCTTGGTCCCTACTGCCTGCTCCCAGACCCAGAGCTCAGATGACCAATGGGTTTGGGACCTACTCAGCATCCTGCTTTCTTTCCGCTTCTGATTCAAGATAAGTTTTAGTTCACCTTTTATCCTATTATGCCATTTTGGTTTTTCCTTTCTGTATTTTATTCCTATGTGTGTTGATCAGAGGAAGTCATCCAAGTATAAACTTCTTGCACTTTATTTATTTAAATGATTTTATCTTAAAAAATTTGGAATTTTTCTGTGTATGGTATGGGATGAATATCTAACTCCTGTTTTTTTCTCTGAATAAAAGTATCTCATTTATGCAGTGATAAATGATAATTCAGTCCATCCTGTGGGATGGATTTAAAATATCACAAATTGGGGGTGCCTGGTCAGCTCAGTTGGTTAAGCATCTGACTATTTCCCCTCAGGTCATGATCTCACATTTTGTGGGATCAAGCCCCACATTGCATTCTGTGCTAACAGCGCAGATCCTGCTTGGGATTCTCTCTCTCTTAAAGACATAAACAAACAAACTTAAAAAATAATATCACAAATTGGTGGACTCTGTAAAATTGATTTGGAACTCACCAAGATGTATAGTTCTATATTTATACTTTCTTTTGGAATTAATTTTGAAAGGAGCCCAGTCTTTACAGTTAGTACAGTTCACAAATTTCTTATCATCTTAAAATCCATTTCACTGATGGTACAACTTGCCAGGCCCTAAAAGCATCAAGTATGCAAATTATAATGTAACATGCAAGTCCTTTACCTTTCAAGCTCATGGACGCCATTTCTTTTGACTCATTAGGAGGATTTTTGAAAAATATTTTTCCTCTGATTTTGCTTGCATGTGGCATAACTCTCTCCAGACTGCAGGTGGAATATCTGCAGAGGAAACGGTTAATGTCTAGTCTAAGATTTGGTAGTCAATATTTGGAGCAATGTCATCTTTTAAAGATCACTAAACCTCGCTTGGCCTTAACTTCATCTGTTAAAATGAGAGAAACCAATTATCTGACCTTTGAGATTCGTGTAGGAACATGGCTGTGTCTATATCCTGGATCTGAATAAATAAAATAATAGTAAATGGCACTTGGGAGGAACTACCATATGGTGTGTAACTAGGTGTGATGCTCTGTCTAATCCTGTTAATTTAAAATTCGTAAAAAACCATTAGTGAGTTGGAAGACAGAGTGAAGAACCTATTAATTACATGGGCAAGTGATGCTATATAATGGGATGTTACAAATGGGGGAAGAAATGATACGTGTGGCATGCATGCCCAAGAGAGAGTAAAGCACTTGCTGACTAATGTGCACATTATGTTTGTTATTCTAGCAAGAATTTTTCTTAATGAGCCAGATTCTCCCATTGTTTAAAATTGTTCCCTTAATTCTTCCAGGTGCTAGAGTACCATGCCCTGGAGTATCAAAACTGCCTTTGATGTTACCCTCATGTCCCAAATGTTGCACTTGCTGAAGCATGGTTTAGGCAGCTGAGAAGATCTGACTCAATTTAATGTTCAGTTTAATGTACCAGGGGTTTTTACATGATATCTTGTTTTATCCCTGGAGGATTATATTAATTGCAATGGAAACACGGAGGTAGTAACACACTTAGCATTATTTATCTCGGCATTAGGCACACTAAGGACCTATTTAGCTGGTGGGAGCTTCAGAAGCATCATTTTCAGTTTCTAAAGAAATCAAGTTTTATTCCCAATCCTTTGCATTTCTTAGCAAGTCTCTCTGTAGCCTTAATGAGCTATTCACCTTCTCAAAGGAACACTGAGTATTAATAACAAACTATCCATATTGCCCAAAGGGACCAAGGTTTTGTCGACTTCTAGTCTTCCTAATTTTTCAGATTCACTGACTGTGGCATAATTCTGGTTACTTATTCTTTCCCGTTGTGTTGCTGTTGTTTACCATCAAAGCAATTTCATAACTTTGACATGCATGCTACTTTCCAGTGCTCTGAAATGTTGATTTCAGTATATATACTCACAGTTGCCGTAGCTCACGTTCAGACTAATATAATGTTATCAAATATTTGCCCTTCATGTTTCTTTGTCTTTCTCAGGTTGTGTTTTGACGGACATGAATTGAAGTTACCCCTTAGGACTCTTTGCCTAATCTTGGCCTTTCCCCCTCTGAAAGAAAAGAAGACAGGTTATATTTTCATGTTAAAGTTTTACAGTCACTCCCTATACAGGGGAAGTGAAAGGAAGCATTAAACATAACAAATTAAAGCACGTTTAGACTTTCACACATTTTTATCTGAGACAACTATGGTACCATTTTGCATACTTACATACTGTCTTCCTATCTTTTTGTGTATACACAATGCTTTTCCTTAGTTTTTTTTTTAATGTTTATTTATTTTTGAGAGAGAGAGAGAGAGAGAGAGAGAGAGAGAGAGAGAGAGAGAGAGAGAGAGAGAGAGAGTCTGAAGCAAGCTCTGTCAGCACAGAGCCCAACGTGGGGCTCGAACTCAAGAGCCATGAGATCATAAATTGGAGCCTAAGTCGGACACTTAACCAACTGAGCACCTCAGGTGCCCTTGTCTACACCATGCTTTTGATCAATTTTGCTATTACCTTTGGGGAACAGTGACAATTGTACACCTAAGCATGTCTGCTGCTACGAATTTTAAACACTTGAATTTTGGTTAAGAAGCACAATGCTCCGTCACAACATTATTTTTTGGGAAAACTCAACCAAGCACCAGTGTTATCAGGATCAGGTTTCTGAGGACTTGAAGCTCCAATCAAGTTGTCCCTAACCACTTTCATTCATAGGTGGGCAGTCAGAGGGATAACTGCATAGGCACATGTGAATGGCTCAGCCTTCTCCAGCAAAGCAAAACATCTGAAAGAAAAATAACCACTTGACAGACAATAAAAATTAATGAAATAGCATTTCATTTCTTTGGCATCAAACAGTACATTTAACGGACCATTATAAACAGCCATATAATTTCTAATTCTAAAAATGATATAATGTAATCAAGACCTGTCTGGCAAAAATATAATCTTAATTTGGTTAATCTTGTGATTTCGCTCCCAAATATTCTGGACTGAGTTGCTGGCATTTCTTTACACCTAAAATAAATTCCACTGCACAAATATTTGAATATCTGCCTCAAATTGTGTTTCACAGGACTAAAGCTTAGTGTTATTCTGTCAGCAAAGGGTCTGCTAGCATTCTCCTGGGTGCACAGTGTTCGATGAGATCAGAGGACACCAAATAGAAAACAGTAGGTCAGATCTGCTTTACATTTGTCTTCTGATAGGTCTGAATTTTTTTTTTTCAGTATTTGATAATCAGCTGCTACCACTTAAAAACGGGTATAATGCATATAAAGATATGGGTTCCTTGCTTTTCTTTATAAATCGAGAGATCAGACAATCCTGGGACTACTGAAGTATAGCAACTGTTGGCCTGGACTGAGTAGTGCTGCTCCCTGCTAGTCTATTTTCATAGTCCCCTCTCATCCTGTTTTGATATTCTAGATAATCCATTTGCAATTTTCAGAAGTAATGCCCTTGTTCTTCTCATCCTCCCTTGGAAATCACGTAGAGTCTCCAAATGTCAGTACCAATGCCACATTTTCCTGACATAGCCTGTCTTACTCGCTAAATTAAGGCTCTCCTCCTTTGTCCCCCATTGAAACCTTGGATATCGTTCTATTAAAACATTTATCCCATTAATGATGTCAGAGGGCATTTCTGTTTTGTCTGTGGCCCTTATGTTTCTCCGCCTCCTGACTTGTTCCTTGAAGGCAAAGACCATACATCATGCAGACTTAATGTGTTCACAATCAGCAGTTTGCTCAGCACATGGGAGCTCAATAAACTCTGGTTGAATAGATGATTAAGAAGTAAAATATGTAGGGGCACCTGGGTGGTTCAGTTGGTTAAGCATCTGACTCGGTTTTGGCTTAGGTCATGATCTCATGGTTTCAGGTATTCAGGCCACCAGTCTGGCTGTGTGCTGCCATCACGGAGCTTGCTTGGGATTCTCTGTCTCCCTCTCTCTCTCAGATAAACTTAAAAAAATTAGAGAAGTAAAATATATATTTAATTTTTGTTAATGTTTATTTATTTTTGAGAGAGAGAGAGACAAAGCATGAGTGTGGGAGAGGCAGAGTCAGAGAGACACAGAATCTCAAGTAGGCTCCAGGCTCTCAGCTGTCAGCATGGACCCTGATGCGGGGCTTGAACCCACAAACCATGAGATCATGACCTCAGCTGAAATTGGATGCTTAACCAACTGAGTCACCCAGGCACCCCTTAGGGATAGGTTTCATTAAATTCAGCTTTAATGACAGGTTTCATTAAATTGAGCTTTTTTGACAATTTTCATTCACACTTTTAACGTTTGATGGCATAAGGCTTCTTTCTCTTCTCTTCCTCCTTTTCTTCTATCCTATAGGCTATGGGTGTACATGCACAAACACCTACACGCACACATACCACCACATAGCAGAATAATCATACTTCATAAGTATCCACTAATTTGGAAGGGTGCAGTAGTACAGAAGTATCAATTTAAAATTTGCAATATAAATATCAGACTTATATGCCACTGACTTATATAGTTCATTAAATCTCATTTTTGTTGGTTGTTCTAAAGGTAAATGACAAAAATAAGATTAATTTTATGCAGAGACAGAATTAAGAGAAAAATGATGCTCTAAAGGTTCAGACTCTGCTATTCAGTATGGATCGTGTAGATGTGGCTGTTGTCTGAATGGAAGTTAGGAACTTTTACATAAGCTCTAAAGGAGTTGACTACAGAAAACTTCTTCGTGATTACAGTAGCACGTCTACTTGCAAATGTGGGCCATGAATACCCTCATCTGTGTGCCTACCGTGGAGCCGTTTGTCTTTATGGGATTTTGCACAGCTGACAGCTAATGCAGGCGTTTAAATGCAAAATCTGACACTGATGTTTTCCCCCCAAATGACACTTCGATACATAAATTATATGAATGTAGTTAGCACTATTCATTTATGAAATAATGTAGCTACCACTTAGTAATGCAATTCAAAACATCTTTCACTTTATTTAGCCATTTCCAACCCCATTACATGGAACTATGAAAAGAATAAAAATTGATTAGACAAGGAGCGACAAGTGGGCAAAAGCATTTCCCAGCATGTTGCCCGCCTTGTGGCAAAATGATGGAACAGTAACATTTTACTTCCTATTGAGGAGATGTTGCTTGCTTAGGTGGCCTGTTTCTGATTAAAAGCATCTTTGTAATATTGCATTCACTTCCATAAAAAGGAAAATATGCTCTGTGCCAAAGAGTCTAGTACTAACTGCAAAAAAGAGATGTTACTGTGGCAAGATAGGATATTCTTGGTTCCAGTCCTGTAGGATGGTGGGTTTTGATCGGCAAATTAGGCTTCTAAGCTTCTAGTTTCTCTACGTTGGGTCAATGATAAAAGTGGAAATAATATAACCATTACTAGTGACTAAGTTAAGACTAAGTATAATTTTTGAGAACTTTTTGAATGCAATTTCCTTCAAATATATTATCGGTAATTGTCAAAAAACCCTGGAGATGGAGTACTGTCCTTTTTTTATAAATGTGAACTCAGACTCACCCCAGCTAAGTGTCTGCCCGAGGGGGGCAGTGAGCGTTTGAGCCACGCCTGCAGCTGGTAACTCCTTAGCTTTCATTCTCCCAGGTACCTTAGGGCCTACGATGCCTATTTGTGTAAAGATAAGGGGGTCCCGCTGTCTTCCTTAATGTAATTTGTGGGTCTGTGTGGTGGGGTTCCTCTTTGTTTGCTTTCATGAACTTGTTAGACTTCTGACAAAAGTATTTTGCTGTTTAGGATTTTCCTTTTGAATTTTGGGAGACTGGTCTGGACGCAGACTGGCTCTGTTTCAGGAGTGGTGGGGAGAACACACATTCATCTCTCTGATGGCACTTGGGTGTGCGGTCCTGGCAAGTTATGCATTGTCAATGAGCTCGGGACACACTCACTTGTGTACTTGCTCACAGAGGCTGACTGAGAAGCAGCTCAAGCTAGAGTCTGATAAAGAATAACTGGTCAAGGGACCAGGGAGATATTGCACGTTTACTTTTCCATCATGTGAGTATTAAGTATGGGGACCTTGCATTTTGAGCAGAAGGCTGGTAATTTCTCACGTGATCTTTATCAAGAAGTACAAAATCAGTGAGCAGCATACAGCTTGAGGAATGTGTCTCAGGTGGGTTGTGAATTATACAGCCAGATGGCCTCACCTCCCCAAGGACTGTTCCAAAGTCATATACATTCTTTATTCATTAATTTTCAATTTTTTGCCTAACATTTTCATTGGTATTAGCCTTTTCTGCAAGGGAAAAATCCTTTTTAATAAAAGAAAAGAGTAAATTTGGATATTACTCATTTTGCAGGAAAATACAAACCTATACTTAAAAAAAAAGTAAATGCTAAGATAGTATTTGTGATCAAAATATATCCACAAAGTGTTTTTTGCCCTTCATTTATCAGAACTATTTAAGTCTTATCATTTCCTTCTTACTGAGGTCATGTGCCTTATTAGTGGCAGACAGAGCTTTATAGACTAAACATATTTATGTTCTCTTTTAAATATAACATGAGGCTTATTGCACAGAACTGTTTTCCTTTTCCTCTGTTTCTTTTTCTAAATCCTATATAAGCCTGATACTCTACTTTTAGTCAACTGGACTCTTCACTAATTTTATACAGGAAAAGGTATGGGGTTGGAATCTCAGGCTGAAAATCTAATATTTGGAAATCAAAGAAAAGACTGAAATGATCACGGTTCACACCAGAAAAGCTTTATGTTAAATATAGACAAGGAGATCCTAAAGTAATTGGTATAACTAAAAATGTTCCTTTCTTTCAAAGTTTCATCCTCAGCCTGAAGCTTGTATCGTATGATTTCTGAAGCAACTGTCACAGACATATGATGGAAGAGCAAAGCAAAACGAATCCTATCTCTTTTGCATTTATATATATTCATTAGATCAACACATTCTTCTTTCTGAAAGTGGTACTTATGAAATTATGAACACAGTGCAGATGGTCTGCTCTAATCGGTCCAGCCTCTTCACAGTCCATGAACAGAGCCTGTCGGTTCCACCTCCAGCAAGGTCATTCTGCTGCTCTCTCTCCACCTGTCCTCACTCCTTCCCTCCAGGGTCCTGCACCCGAACCTCTCTCTCACCCATTCTTCCTTTGTCTCAGCAAACACGTAGCACGTAATTGCCCATTGTTCAGTCCTCTGCTGTGCTGCTCTTGGGTGTGAGTCTCTCCCTCCACTACTGGATTGTGGGCCCCCTGAAGATAGGGAAGCTGTCATCTGCACCCCTCAGCACAAAGCAGAGCTTGGGTTCTCAGCAGGAACTCACTGATTGAGAGCCTGCTTTCTGCTACTTTATTTTTATTATTTAATTGAGTGAGATTCTGCAGGACGTAAACTGTGCCCTTGAAACCAAGGCACCCTTGGGAGCTATATTAACTTAGGGCACATGGGCCCTATTTATTTACTGTTTCAATATACTGAGTTAGCTGTACTATCAATCACATAATCTGACAGTCTTTTAAAAATGCAGTGCTTCTTCTGCATCTTTTGGCTTTGCTCCTTCTCTGATGACCTTTTGGAAGCAGTGGAGTGGGACTAGGGTAAGAGGAAGACTTGTCATGCTCTGTCAACTTCTACAACCTGAATTAGAAAACTGAAGAACAAGGATTCCTCTGTCATTTTTTAAAAACGAATAAAGCAGTACCCTTCCTACAAGTACAGAAAAGCATAGTATTTCTATTTACTCTTAGAATTGTAGACATAGGATGAGGTGTTTCCCTTAGGGTGGCATTTGTCAAGGTAGACCTGTACTTATATTCCTGTTTTCTCTTTTCTTTTATAGAGGCCGTCTGGTTCCTGTGTGTGTCCGAGATAGCATGGATGAGTGTTTGGGGCCTATTTATGGCTAAGCCCCCAGACACATCTCAGCCAAGGTACATTTCCATTCAAGTATTCCAAATAGTTCTTCCCTGTCCATCAGGTTTTCTGGGAGCTCTGAGTTAGGAGGATGGATCTAGTGGTGATGAGCTTGAAGAAAGCCTGGGAGGAACAAATAAATCCAAGACCAGACTGCTGCCTAAATAGTCAAGCTACAGAGGTAAAAATTTTAAATGTGCCTAGGTTGGTGTTGAAATGCCCATTGTTTGAAGGGTGTCTGAACAGAGCAAAAACAAACCAAAACCAAACAAAACAAAAAACAAAAAAACCCTCCTGGGCCTTCTAGCCCAGGAGAAAAGGGCTGCTAGTGGATGCTTTTAACTAGGCTAGATAGACCCTGGACTGCCCAGAAATTTTGATGAGAACTTAAGACTTGGGTAAAAGACTGATTAGGTAGATGAGACATCCATGAAGGGAATCTAAAGTCTGATGCTCTCACGAGGACTCTGAAAGAAGATAGGATTCCTGACATTCCTTGCCGGGGTATAGTAGCTCTTAAGCTACTACCACACCTGGCTCTCTAGGCCTCAGGGTCCTATACTCAGCACACCTTTATTGCTGGTCTCAGAGCTGGGCAAGTGTTGGTGGGGATTCTCATAAGGACTCCTGAGAAAACAGGTCAGTTTGGGGCTTTGACTAAAAATGGCATTAGGGTGGCCTGAGACCATTGGGCCAAACCTAGTCCCTGGTTATGCCCTAGAGTGAACCCAAACTCTCAATCTCTGAATTATTCTGATGGATCTTCTGGCTTTCAAGACCACAAGGGCTTTCTCTGGGCAAGATCAGATGCCGGGATTAGGCTCCAACAAAATGTATTTCTTTGGAATCCATCTAGCATGGAAATAGCCTTCCCTTGGTCGGCAGCCCATGTGTGGTACAGCATTGCTCAACACAGCACATTCTTCCTAACGTATGACTTCAGAGGGAAGGTGGGACTAAGTGTGGAGGGTTGAGGGTAGAGGTTTCTCAGAAATGTCTGTTGCTCAAAGCCGCTATTTTTCTCAGTTGAACAACTTTGAGCTTATTGCTTTCATTTTCCTCAAATATCTATCAAGGCTTTGTAACTTATGAGCAAACAAACTGAAACAGAAAGCCATTTTTTAAGTTAATTTTATATTTGGTACAGGATTAGAAACTGCTCTGTTCACACATCGGCTATAGCCTGTAGCACAGAAACCATGCCTGCTTTTCCAACACATCGCTGTGATATTTGGTTAGAAGGGGATTAAGGATACGAAAAAGAAAAAAAGGTCAGTTTCTATTTGTAGGTAATTCTCAATGTCCCTTCTCAGAATCTCAATTACTACTTCTCTCTTATTTTCTTTTCCATGTGTGTCATGGCCTTAAGACTTGTTGGAAACATTAACGTCCTACATTCTCATCAGCAGCCATGGATCATAGTACCACTCACTAACATTTTATTACAGTGTCCTGAGCTGCCCAGTCACCTCATGCTAAATTTAGGTTTAAATAAATAGAACATCTTAGTTGCAGTGCTACTAGAAAGCAGCTGGAACAAGAATAAGGAGATCTATTGCTTTCATATTGCTGTATTGTGACAGGTAACTGAGAAGTTTTTTTTTTTTTGAACCAAATATATAGATATTGATCATGTTCCTGAGTCATTCTGAATACATTACATGTATATTCAGATCTGGTTTTGAGTTCAAAAGTCCCCAGTTGAAACAGTTGTCAGCCCCTTAGCCTTCTTAACCCCCTAGATCGTTCAATTTTGTATTTCTGGTTTATTCTGGAAAGATTCATGAGATGCACCCTGCCTCCCCAACAAGTACAAGGGAAGGACTAATGTTAGTGTTCCTCTGACTCTTGTACAGCCTGCCATGAGCTTGGTTGTACAAGAAATATTTCCTGAAGGGATTTGCCTTTTAACGTTATAAAATCAACACTTAGTTAAAAAATATTTTTTTTAAATATAAACACAACACAAAATATAAAAGCTGCCATGGAATATAAGTTGAAACAGTAATGGTGCTCTTACCCCTATCTTCTACCCAGTTTTCCTCCTGAGAAGCAGAGGCTTCCTGTGTAACTTTTCAAAAATCCTATATTCATTTACAAACACACACACAGAGAAATGTTTATATGTGTATATCAAATGCTAAGTATATATACTGTCCTGCATTTGATTTTTTTTTCTAACCTAACAATGTGTCCTGGTGAATTCTGTATCAACATTACAAAGCTAATGAATTCTTTTAAAGAGCTGCATCAGATGTATTCTATGGATATGTTGTTCCTTTTTACTATTATAATTTTATTATTAACTTTTTACTATTATCAATGATATAGCAAGAATATCTTTGTATATGTCATTTTATAGATGGGCAAGTATAGCTAAAGGATAAATAGAATTGCTGTGTAAAGGCACTGATAAATTGCTCTCTACCAATTTCTCCTCTAACCAACTTACAATGCATGTGTTGACTATTTCCTTGACATACCCTGTGATACCCAAGGGAAAAAAGTGACATTATTAATGGCAAACACATAGCACTTAGTCTGCACCAGGCGCTGGTCTATGTGCTTTACATATATTATCTCAAGTAAGACTCACAACAACCTTGGGAAGAAGGTACTTTCATCTCCAATTTACAGTTGAGATAAGATTTTGCTTCAGGTCCCCCAGCTAGTAAATAGAAGATGACATCTGATCCCAAGCTGTCTGGCTCTAGAACTCAGTTCCTATAAGCATGACCCTAAACTGTGCTAATAATGGCATTTTTTCCCCTGAATATTCTCTGATATAGAAGAAGCTCTCAGGAAACAAGTGTTCAACTCTTCAATAAGGAAGACAGCACCCCCATCATCCTTCCAAGTATTAGCTCCCGGCTCACTAGTATATTCTCTAACCTTACTCTGGCCATAATTTGTTGAAATATCAATATTGCTATAGATGAACCTTGCACTACTCTGGCCTATGAGTTCCTCAATTTCCTCTCAGTCATCTTAACCTCCACGCTATCTCAGCTTTCTTTTCTTTGCTGTTCCTGTTTTCCCACTCAGTCCTTTTAATATCCATACTCCACCACTCTTCGCCCCCACCAGAATCTAATGATCCATTGAGCCTATCAGTTTTTCACTGTTCATTCCCACAACGGCGCCCTCATTTCCCCCCAACACAGTAGCTTAGATTTCACAGTCCATTGCTACAATTAATCTTACTTAGATTACTGTAGAGCTGGACTCTACACCTCTACACTTGACAAGTCACTCTGTTCCCTTGCCCTCTTCCAACGTAGTCTTAAAACAGCAGGTGACTCTCTTAAAATATAAGTCAGATTAACTCACTTGTCCGTTTAAAACCCTACAATATGTTCCCATTTGATTCAGGAACAAGGCAAAGTATTTCATACTACTTGCTCTCTTCTTCACTCTACTTAAGCCCCATGTTCCCATCCCCAAATCTTTGTACTTGTCTTGTGCTTTTTCCTGAAACATTTTTCCTCCAGATTCCTATGTGGCTCCCTCCCTGACTGTCATAATCCCAAGGAAAATAGTGTGCAAATGTTAACTTTATACCTTTTTACTATAGAGCTCAACATAGTGTATTTCCCATGATTAACCAAACTTTTAATCAAATCTTATCCACTTACTGTTAAAATTTGGTGTTAGATTAAAGGTTTCTCTCACTCTTTCTGATGCGCTTCTTCTCACTGTTAATATAAATTCCTGGTTTTGGAGATGGAGGTTTACTTAAGAGATCTGACATGAATGTAGCTACATTTGTTCCAGAGCAAGAAACTGTCAAGACTGACTGTCACCATAGTGCTTGGCACATTTACACAATGAAAGGCTACATAGTCATTAAAAAGTAATAAAATATAGCCAAAAATGCTGATACGGAAACATCACCAAACTAAGAAAAAAATAAGTGAGAAAAAAACCCGTATATCCACTGTTTCCTATATATTTTCCTACATATTTTGATTCCCTATAAATTCCTATATAGGATTCCTATATATTTTCTCTACTTGTAGGTGTAAGTATATGTAAGTTACCATTAAGAGTTTACATTGGGAAAAAAGAGGCTAAGGAGATTTTTAGTTTTCATTTTCTTTGTTTTACAACTTTATTTTAAAACCATGAACACATTTTTAACTTCTGTATTTAAATTTAAAGTTACATTAAATTATTGAGCCGAGTTATCTAGCATAAACTTATTTATTTTAGTGAACAACAAATCACTCTTGGGCTCTGAGCATAGCACCAGGCCAGGTGCAGGGGAGGCCATTAAAGAAAAAACAATCACTGACCTAACCAAACTTAAAATATGATAAAGGAAGTAATATTCACAGAATCAATGAGAGAAGAGCACAGAGTACATATAATTCAGGCTAATGTCCTTGAAGTGAATGATATATATTACATGAATTGAGACAAGGAAAAGACAAGTTGCCAGGTGTCATCAGGCCAAGAAGATATAATCTGCATTTAGTGTTGAAAGAAACCTAAGGATTTGATCAGGGAAAAGAAATGGAAATGACAATCCAAGAAGGAGTAACATATATCACGCAGCTTTAGTAAGGTCATGAGGAACAAACCAGCAAGGTCAAAATGTTTTAGGAAAGTGGATTAGCACCAGCGTGAGGACTGATAGAGATGGGCAGAGACTGGGGAGGAAAGAAGTTGAAAGGTTAACAGAGAAATCTAAGTCTGAATATTTCTGTCTGAAGTAGAAGAATAAAATTTAGGTGGAGAGAAAAGGATGAATCCAAAATAGGCTGAAAAAGAAAAAGCAATCTTATGTAGAGCCTGATTAAATGTTTGCCCTACAAAATGATTTTTGGAGAATAAATATTTCAGAAAAAGAAATGTTTCTACTTTTCTTACACTGAGCACATACTGATACAATATCATCTCTATCCAATTAAGAACTAAAGAATAGAAAAATAGTTTTATAAAAGGTCTCTCAGTAGAATTACTGATAGCTATAAATCTATTTAGTAAAATTGAATATAAAACTCAAAAGAATAGATAAAAACAATGTACTAAGAATAATCTAGATGCAAAATTTAGATGTAACAAAATATTGAGAAGCTAGGTACATGAAATGAAAAAAATAAAATACATTGCAAACTCATGGTTTCTAGAGGGAAGGGAATGGTTTTATGTAACTCTTAATATAATATTTCAACCTTGACTCCAAACATTGACAAATACTGTTGTCTCCATGCCACTTCTCCTGGAATGGCATAACCCTCCAGGATAATGTTAAGGGAACAGAATTCAAGGTATAGAGTGATTAGAGTGCTTTGCACCCCTACATAGAGCACAGAAGGCTGATCACCTGCTTTTTCTCAGGAAACATTTCTTAATAAGAATTTTGTTTTGTTTTGTTTTTCAAATAGTAATGCACACTAAATGAGGCAACTTGGATGAGACCACTACATGATTTATTACTTATTATCTACTCCAACCTGGGTCACAAAGAATAGCAGTAAGTCTGCAATGCCCAGAAGGTCTCTGTTGTATTTCCCTGCATAGGTGTCACATTATTTCCCTTCACTTACTGTTCTTGATCTCCATCAAAACTCCTTATCAAACTCTTGCTAGACCCTCCCCAAAGTGAGATTCTCCAGGCCATGTGTAATTCCACCTATAATTACTGTTCATTTAACTTGCATATGGTTTTTCTTATTATAATTCATTTTCATAAGGCAGGATACTATTGTCCGGTCAATACAATGAAGCTTTGCCCAGAACTCCTAATGCTGCCTGAGCTGATTTCTAATAGGTTCTTGCCTATCCTTCTGCTATAGGATGAAGAAATACCTCTCAAAAATGTCTACTCCCTAATGTCTGAAACCTATAAGTAGGTCATGTTACATAGCAAAAAAAGACTGTCACGATGTGAAGTTTATGGATCTTGAAATGGAAAGATTATCCCTTTCAGACAAATCTAATCACACCAGCCTATAAAAGGAAGGGAGAGGAAGGGAAGGAAGCAAGCAAGCTAGCTGGTTGTTTCATACCTATTTAAGTGATATTTAAGAAAAATTAATTTGGCAACTTTTTGGTGAAAAGTTGACTAAATCAGAGCAAGACTGGATTCAAATTGCTTGTGTGTTATTTTAATATTGCAGTAAAACCAACAAAACAAAAAATAAGAGAACCTTTCCCAGCTGGAGTCAGAGGGATGCAGTGTGAGGATCTGACCCAAGTACTGACTCTGAAGATGGAGGAAGGGGACTATGAGCCAAGGAATGCACGTAGCATCTAGAAGCTGAGAACACCCCTCAGCTGATAGCCAGCAATTAAACTGAACCTCTGTCCTACGACTGTAGGGAACTGAATTCTACCAATAGTCCAAATAAACAAGAAGATTCTTTCCCAGAGCCTTCATAAAGGAATACAACACTGCTAACCCTTTGATACCAGTCTTGTGAAACTCTAAGCAGAGACTTGAGCCCACTGGACTTCTGACCTACAGAACCTGAAGTTATAAAATTTGGTATGAAGGTACTCAGTTTCGGGTAACTTATTACAATAGCAATAGATAATTAATATACCTTCATAGTATGTTAAGAGAATGCAAGTCATGCAATGGATTCTACTTTTCTCTGTTCCTGTTCTCCCTTCCTTTCCCCTCAATGTCTAGCTAATAGGCACAATTCTTCTTCATTCTACAACTTAACTTCAATTGCTTCCAGTAAACTCATGCTTATCCATGTTTAGTATGCAATAGCTTCTTGTTCTGATCAATGCATCCCACTCAAAATATAAATTAAATGATTTTTAAATGTAAAAAACAAGATTAGAATTTAAAATAGGTTACATATGGTTTAAAACAGAAATATAAGACAAAAGACATGAATACATATGGCAGAAATCAGAAAATGAAAACATCAGTACAGCATTTTAAAACAGATAGAAATCCTTTAACAAGTAAACATAAGACCCAATATTTTCATTATAATAATAAATGTAAATGGGAGATTAGACTGTAAAACAAAATCCAAACAACATACTTAAACCACACTGCACAGGTCCACTTATACACGGATTTTTTTGTTTCAATAAATACAGTACAGCACTGTAAATGTATATTCTCTTCTGATTTTTAAACCTTTTTCACTAGCTTACTTTATTGCCAGAATACATATGTATACATAATACATAAACAGATGATTAACACATTTTGTATATTTTATCAGTAAAGCTTCTGGTCAAAAATAGGCTCTTAGCAGTTACATTTTGGGGGAATGACAAGTGCTACATGGATTTTTGGCTTGGGGGGCGCTTGGTTACAATAATAACATCAGACAATGAATTAAAAACAAAAGGCTCAAAATAGGATAAACGTAAAAAAGCTCAAAATGGGATGGATTGGGTCATAGGATGGAAATAACAGTCTTCACTTATTTTACTTATTTTGCTTTCACTCATTACTATTAAGTAACAAGACTCATTTGAAAACCCCTTTGCACACTCATAAAAAATTTTTCCTTGGAGAAAATACTCCCCTCCAGTTTTTAAGAATAAATCATGTCTGGATACTAAGATGGCAGCATAGTAGGAGGACCCTAGCCTTGTCTTGTCCCTGCAACACAACTAGATAGCTATCAAATCTTTCTAAATACCACCAGAAACCATTTTGAGGACTAAAAGAACAAACTGCACATCCAAAGGGAGAGAAGAAGCCACATAGAGGAAGGTAGGAAGTGTGGAGATGTGGCATAGAGGAGAAATGGATTCCAAGTGCTACAGACAGGAAGGAGCCCTTGTCACAGAGAAAGGCTAGAAAGTGGAGTCTGCAGGAAAGGAAAACACTTCCCCAAAGCCAGCGGCTGCAAAAATGAGAGGGGTTGATTTTCTTGTGACCAGCAGGGTTTAAAGACTGCAGTTTTAAATAAAGGCCAACAGGCTTGCCTGGGATAGAGCCCTGGGCATGCTCCACTACTTGTAGAGAGAAATCAGGCAAACCACCCAGGGGGCAGAAGGCTTTGAAACAGTGACCTGAGAAATGCCTGGGATGCACAGAGGGGAGATTATTTGCTCCTCTTGGAGTGAGTTGCTGAGAGGTAGTGTTAATGGGATGCCTCTCTGGAAACAAAGGAGCTAGCTCTTGCCACTGCCCTCCCCCACGTCTCAGCATAAACATAGAACTACCTGTATTAAGCAGCAAAACACTGACACTTGCTGTCTACCCTGTTTGTTCCAAGTCCCATACTGCTGCATTGTGGTGTGACTGCCCTTCTCAGTCAAGCTTGCCTCAGTCCCAGTATGTCAAGATCCTTCCCCAAAAGACCAGCAGAAACCCCTAAACACACCACATGTCCTGACCAGAGTCCTGCAAAGCTTTGGGTTTGTGGAAGTAGAATCAGGTCTCATTTAACAAGCAGACCACAGCATATCTAGTTATAACTTGCCATATTCTGGGCAAAAAGCAAACACTACCCATTTCAGGCAAGGAGAGCCTCTAGGGATGATTGGCCTGAAGGATAGAGAAGCCAAAACACAACAGTAAAGCACATGCAGCCCACACCGTAGGCATTCCCTGAAGCATCAGACCCAGGACACTATATGACCTCTTCTTCACAAAGCCATTACTCTCAGGAGCAGGGACAATAATGGGTTTTTCTAACATACAAAAGAAGATAGAGACTTAGACAAAATGCCGGGATGGAGGACTTCATCCCAAATTAAAGAACTAGATAAGGTCACAGCCAGAGATCTAAGTGAAACAGATACAAATAACATGCCTGATGGAGAATTTAAAGCAACAATCTAAGGATAGGGGCTGGGCTTGAGAAGAGAATGGAAGACTTCAGGGAAACCTTACTGCAGAGATAAGAGTTAAAGAATCAGAAATGAAAAAAAACAATAACTGATATTGAAAATAGGCTTGATGCAATCAACAGAAGGCTGCAAGAAAGAGGAATGCATAAGTGATAAAAAGGACAAAATAATGGAAAATGATAAAGGTGAAAAAAAGAAGTATTATGGAACATGAGAATAGACTTAGGGAACTCAGTGACTCCATCAAAAGTAATAACATTCATATTACAGGAGTCCTAGAAGAAAAAGAAGAGAGAGAAAAGGGGCAGAAAATTTGAGGAAATAATAGCTGAAAATGTTCCCTAATCATGGGAAGGAAACAGACATCCAGATCCAGGAGGCACAGAGAACTCCCATCAAAACCAATAAAAGCAGGCCTACAGCAAGACATTGCAATTAAATTGGCACAATGTAGTGATAAGGAAAAAAATCTTAAAAGCAGTAGCAAAAGAAGTTATTAACTTATAAGGGAAGACTCATAAGGTTACCTGCAGATTTCTCAACAGAAACTTGGCAAGAAAGAAGAGAGTGGCAAGAAGTATTCAACATGCTGAATGGGAAAGATCCACAGCCAGGAATACTCTTACACAACAAGGCTATCATTCAGAATAGAAGGAGAGATAACCAGTTTCCCAGACCAACAAAAACTAAAGGATTCATGACCACTAAATCAGCCCTGCAAGAATATTAAAAGGACTCATTGAGAGCAAAGGAAAGACCAAAAGTGACAAAGAGAAAGGAACAGAGAAAATCTCCCGAAACAATGACAAAATAAGTAATAAAATAGCATTAAATATACATCTACCAATAATTATTCTGAATGTAAATGGACAAAACACAAGATCCATCTATATATGCTGCCTATAAGAGTCTCATTTTAGACCCAAAGACACCAGCAGATTGAAAGTGAAGGGATGGAGAAACATTTATCATGCAAATGGACATCAAAAGCAAGCCGGAGTAGTAATACTTATATCAGACAAACTAGAGTTGAAGTTTTTTTAAATACTTATTTTTGAGAGAGAGACCAAGTGTGAACAGGGGAGGGGCACAGAATAGGAAGCAGGCTCCAGGCTCTGAGCTGTCAGCACAGAGCCCGACATGGGGCTTGAACCCATGAACCATGAGATCATGACCTGAGCCAAAGTCGGACACTCAACTGACTGAGCCATGCAGGCACCCCTAAGACAAACTCTACTTTAAGCCAAATACTGAACAAGAGCATTGTATCACCATAAAGGGGACAATCCAACAAGAAGATGTAACAATTCTAATTATGCCACCAATATGGAATACCCAAATATATAAAGCAATAACAAACATAAAGGAACTCATTGATGATACATTAATAGTAGAGGACTTTAACACCCCATCTACACATCAGTGGGCAGATAATCTAAGCAGAAATACAATAAAAAAGCAATGGCTTTGAATGACACACTGGACCAGATGGACTTAACAGATATATTCAGAACATTTCATCCTAAAGCAGCAGAATATACATTCTTTTCAAGTGCACCTGGGATATTCTCCAGAAAAGATTACACAAATCAGGTCTCAACAAGTACAAAAAGATTGAGATCATATCATTCATATTTCCTACCCACAATTCTATAAAACTTGAAGCCCATTACAAGAAAAAAAAATCGGAAAGACCACAAATACATGGAGGTTAAACCACATACTACTAAACAATGAATGGGTCACCAGGAAAAAAAAGAAATTAAGAAAAAAATACATGGAAACAAATAAAAACACAATTGTCCAAAACCTTTGCAATGCAACCAGAGTGGTCCTAAAAGGAAGGAACATAGCTATACAGGTGCATACCTCAAGAAGCAAAAAAAAAAAAAAAAAAAAATCTGAAACAACCTAATCTTACACCTAGACATTTGTCTGATTATTATGGCCACAATTTCCAGTATTATGTTAAATAACAGTGGTGAGAGTGGAAATCCCTGTTTTCTTTCTGGCTATAAAAGCTCTCAGTTTTTCCCCATTGAGGGTGGGGACAAATAAAGCCCACAGCCAGCAGAAGGAAGGAAGTATTAAAGATTCGAGCAGAAATAAATGATATAAGAACTAAAAAAACAATAGAATAGATTAATGAAACCAGGAACTGGTTCTTGAAAAAAATTATTAACATTGATAAACCCCTAACCATACTTATCCAAAAGAAAATAAAAAGGACCCAAATAAATAAAATCACAGATGGAAGGAGAAATAACAACCAACACCACAGAAATACAAAAATTATAAGAGAATATTATGAAAAACTATATGCTAACAAATTGGACAACCTGGAAGAAATGGATAAATTCCTAGAAACATATAAACTATCAAAACTGAAACAGGAAGAAATAGAAATCTGGAACAAACTGATAACCAGCAAAGACATTGAATTAGTAATAAAAATATCTCCCAACAAACCGAAGTCCAGGTCCAGATGGCTTCACAGGTGTTTCTACCTAACATTTATAATTTTTTAAAAATGTTTTTATTTATTTTTGAAGGATAGAGAGAATGAGGGGGGGAGGAGCAGAGAGAGAGGGAGACACAGAATTCAAAGCAGGCTCTAAGCTGTCAGCACAGAGCCTGATGCGGGGCTTGAACTCACGAACTGTGAGATCATGACCTGAACCAAAGTTGGACACTTAACTGACTGAGCCACCCAGGTGCCCCCTACCTTTTAAAGATGTGTTAATACCTATTCTTCTCAAACTATTCCAAAAAAATAGAAATGGGAGGAAAACTTCCAAATTCATTCTCTGAGTCCAGAATTACCCTGAAACCAAAACCATATTAAGCCTCCCCTAAAAAAAAAAACAAAAAAAACAAAAAAAACAAACAAACAAAACACACACACACACACAAACAAAAAACTACAGACCAATATCCCTGAGTAACATGGATACAAAAAATCTCAATAAAATCCTAGCAAATCAAATCCAACAGTACATTAAAAGAATCATTCATGATCAAGTGGGGTTTATTTCTGGGCTGCAACAATGGTTCAATATTCATAAATCAATCAACATGATACACCACAGTTGTAAAAGAAAGGGTAAGACCCATATGATCCTCTCAGTAGATGCAGAAAAAGCATTTGACAAAGCGCAACATCGATTCATTATAAAAGCCCTCATAAAGTAGGTTTAGGGGGAACATACCTCAACATCATGAAGGACATCTATGAAAAAGCCACTGTTAATTAATATCAACCTCAGTGGGGAAAAATTGAGAGCGTTTCCTCTACAGTCAGAAAGAAGATAGGGATTTCCAGTCTCACCACTGTTATTTAACACAGTACTGGAAATCCTAGCCATACCAGTAAGACAATACAAAGAAATAAAAGGCATTCAAATCAGCTAGGAAGAAGTCAAACCTTCACTATTTGCAGATAACATGATACAGTATATAGAAAACCCAAAAGACTCCACCAAAAAACTGATAGAACTGATACACAAATTCAGTAAAGTCGCAGAATACAAAATCAACATACAGGCATCTTTTGCATTTCTATGTATCAATAATGCAGCAGCAAAAAGAGAAAACAAGGAATTGATCCCATTCAAAACCTGTAAGATAACTAGGGATAAATGTAACCAAAAAGATCAAAGATCTGTACTCTGAAAATTATAAAACACTAATGAAAGAAATTGAAGATGACACAAAGAAAAAAATGCCATGCTCATGGATTGAAAGGACAAATATTGTTAAAATGTCTTTATTTCCCAAAGCCATCTAAACATTTAATACAATCCCTATCAAAATATGACCACCATTTTTCACAGAGCTAAAACAAGTAATCCTAAAATTTGTATGGAACCACACATGACCCTGAATAACCAAAGCAACCTTACAGAAGAAAAGAAAGGCTAGAGGCATCACGTTTCTGGACGTCAAGTTCTATTACAAAGCTGTACTTATCAAAACAGTATGATACTGGCACAAAAATAAACACATAAAACAATGGGACAGAATAAAAACCCAGAAAGGAACCACAACTATTCAGCCAATGAATTTTTGACAAAGCGGGAAAGATTATACAATGGGCCAAAGACAGTCTCTCCCACAAATAGTGTTGGGGAAACTAGATAGCAACATGCGGAAGAACGAAAAGTTGACCACTCTCTTATACCCTACACAGAAATAAATTCAAAATGGATGAGAGACCTAAATGTGAGACTTGAAACCATTAAAAATCCTAGATGAGAACACAGGCAGTAACCTCTTTGACACTGGCTGTAGCAATTTCTTACTAGACATGTCTCCTAAGGCAGGGGATATAAAGGCAAAAATAAACTATTGGGGCTTCAAAATAAAAAGCTGCTGCACAGTGGAGGTAACAATCAAAACTAAAAGGCAGTGTATGGAATGGGAGGAGATACTTGCAAATGACATGCCTGCTGATGGGTTAGTATCCAAATATAAAACGAACTTAGAAAACTCAACATCCAAAAAATGTATAATCCAATTAAAAAAATGAGAAGACATGAATAGACATTTTTCCAAAGAAGACATGCAGATGGTGAATAAACACATGAACACGTACTCAACATCACTCATCACAAGGGAAATACAAATCAAAATCATAATGAGGTACCACCTCATACCTGTCAGAAGAGCTAACATTTAACAACACAAACAAAATGTGTGGGCAAAGATGCCAAGAAAGGGGAACACTTTTACACTGTTGGTGGGAATGCAAATTGGTGCAGCCACTCTGGAAAACAGTACCGAGTTTCCTCAAAAAGTTAACAATAGAACTACTCTACAATCCAGCAATTGCACTTACTATGTATTTACCTTAAGAATGAAAAAATACTGGGGCGCCTGGGTGGCTCAGTCGGTTAAACGTCCGACTTCAGCTCAGGTCACGATCTCGCGGTCCCTGAGTTTGAGCTGCGCGTGGGGCTCTGGGCTGATGGCTTAGAGCCTGGAGCCTGCTTCCGATTCTGTGTCTCCCTCTCTGTCTGCCCCTCCCCCGTTTATGCTCTGTCTCTGTCTCAAAAATAAATAAACGTTAAAAAAAGAATGAAAAAATACTAATTCAGAGGTATACATCATCCAATGTTTATAGCAACAGCGCGGAGCCTGCTTGGGATATTCCCTCTCTCTCCCTCTCTCCCGTCTCTCTTTCTCTCTCTACAAAATAAACAAACATTAAAAAAAAACCCTTCGGCATTCTTTGAACAATTTTAAAACTTACCATTTAACAAGAGAGAGAGTCTGTGTTAATACCCTCTGTGCTTTCAGAGAAATGAACACTTCAGCAGATGTCAATGATACTTTTCTTTTTCTTGTAGTGATGGTCTTGCTTAAATTCAAGTTTTAAAGCAACTTTTCTAAATGCACATCCATAAAACATTTATGGACTCTAATGAAGATGTATTATAGGAAATGTCTAAACTACCCAGTTTTGGGGAAAAAGACAAAGCAAAACTTAAATGCAAGGGGATGAAATAGATGAATGTATGTGGTTGACATTATCATTCACTTTTTTTTTCAGTGTTCAGATTAGAGCTCTCTTTACAGCATGCCATAAATACATATTTCTATTTTATAATGTATGTGCTACTGCACCATAGGTGACCAAAGGGAGTTTTTCTTGCTGACTGCTAACTGTCCATCTTACTGACAGTGCTGGAAATGAAAGGGGATGTAGACCTTGGATAGATTATCAATCCTGGGGAGATTAATCTGTTTTGAATTGAGGGTCTCCATTGCTCCGAGATGGGTCTGGGTCAGTACAATTATAAGGTCAAACCTGAGAGAGAAGGATCCAGAAGCTGGGGGAGGGAGAATAAGCACAAAGCTGGAGACAAATTTAGCCAGTCAGTGACAGTGGTATGCTCTGACCTGGAATGGTATTTTAGATAACTGCTCTATTCTTCTTTCCTTTAAATGTGAAGCAACATTGTAATTGGACAGCATAAATTTCCAAGTCTCCATTTTGGCTATGGGGAACAGTGTACAAAATCTGATTCGATTTTACATTTGGCTTTACTCTTTTTTTGTTTGTTTCTTTTGTTTCCCCTCTGAGTCAAGAGAATTATATATGAACACTAATTGTCTAGGGGTTAGAGATATCTATTATTAATCACCAGTGAGTTCAGAAGTACAACCTATTTTAGGATCTGCACTCTAATTTCCTAATTTTCCTTTGGGTAGGGAGAGAACCAACCAATGGCACAAATTACAATTCTTGTTCCACAAGGGAAAACAATGTCCAAGGATCAATTGTTTTTCTTTGATCACCAAAAATAATGAGATCTCCAGCTGGTCAGTTTCCATTACGGATTTCCCTCCTAATGCAAAAGCTGAGAAGGGGAAGGTATGTTTAATACCTCTAGGATAGAGACAGTATTAGCCTGCAGTCTACTGGAAAGCAAGCACATACATGCCAGAGAGGACTCTATGGGAAGGATCTGATGTCACTTTTTAAATTCCCTATAATCTGCAATGCATGGTACTTCTTTATCTTACTGTTTTATATTTACCAACCCCAAACCTAAATAGTCTGTCAGTTTTCTAGTTAATCTGATTATTTTAGGCAGCCAGATTAAGTAATTCAGTTCCCAGATGGAATATGATGGACTCAAATGACCTGGTTTGGTGACTTGTAATCATCTAGTTGACATACATACAGCCAAATCTCCACATCATGGCAGTTTTACAACGCTTGGAACCACTGCTTTGAGTATCAGTTCCATCAGCCAGCAAGGCTGGCTCTTGCTCTTGTTAAGTTTAGTTGCACATGTGTTGCTTGCTCACATCCTCCTTTACTGCCAAAAAATCCAGTTAGAGAAATAGATAAAAGATAGTGGGATTGTTAAAGATGGCTTTTTGAAGGTTGTGCAGTCATGCTTTCATAGTGAGGGAGGAACAGGAAAAGTGATAATTTCCATTTTTTCCTCAGCCTCACTGGGGACTTGAGTTAAAGTAGCCGAAGGATTAACGTGGCATCAGCACTCTGATTGGGTCTAATCCTTCTCAGGAATCCTATTAGAGTTTTCACTTGCACAGTCCTGGGGAGACAGCAAGGCTGCCCCACAGCCCCACCTCCCTGGCCTGTTCTGGTTGGCTAGGCTGCCAACCAGAGTGGCCCAGAGCCCAGGCCGAGTGGCCAGAGCTGCCCCAGCTTGGCTGTGGAGACAGACAGAGTCTGCAACTCAGCACAGCCCTGGTTCCAGGCATTTTTGGCTGTGTAGATATAATTTCTGTTTTCAAAAATATCCCTGAAGCAAGCAGTGAGCAGTCCATAAGAGATCTTTTGTAGATTTCCCCTCTCCTTCTGTATTATCCATATCTAAGAGGGGTTTTGTTTTTGTTTTGTTTTGTTTTCCATAGTATTAGTTTCAAGGAGAACACTCAAAAGGGAGTAAAGCTGAGACACTGAATTGTTGTGAGAACTGAATTGGAGGAATCAAGTCACAGATGAGCTTTTACCTCAAGAATTTTCATCATTGCTGCCCTTGGAACTGCAAACCACGCGGGGACACACCATATAAAGAAGCATGTTTATAAAGAATGAATTTGCCACTAGAACTTGAACATAAAAAATGAATGTGCAGTCCTAAGCAATTTTAATCTCATAACTAAGGGAATAAAATCATCTAATATCTTTATCTAAAATGTAACAGCAGGTATGTATAAGAAGAAAACCAACATGAAAAACAGTGAAAAAAGACAAAAAAAAAAAGAAATTGCCTTAAATTACAGCCAAACTTGTATTACATATTAGAAACTAATTCTAACTGAAATATTTGAGGAAAAACAATGCTATATGGCTGTCAGAAAACTTTTAAAATAAGTATATAGATAAAATCTTACCTTAAGTTTTCAGAATGACAAGTTTATGTAGAAACAGAGGTGGGAACTAGGTGTTTTTAGGGGTCCTTTGAAAATCTGTAATTTGATAGTTTCTGTCTTTGATAGTCTACATGCCTTGTGTTGCTGGGAGAATAAAATACCAAAAAACACACTAATCTCTTCCTATTCTTTATTCATTCTTTAATATTAAGAATTTATTCATTCTTCTTGGCCCTTTCAAGAGAGCTCAGGAGAAAGTACTTAAGTTCAGAGCAATACCAAGAATCAGCAATTGTGGGCACAATGGAGTGGTGTGCTGGGATTTGCAGATCCTGGATTTCACTATAATTATCTTTCCTTTTTCTTGCAATCTTCCCTCATGCATCTAGTCTGATAGCAATCTCAACCCCATCATAATTAGGATAGTTCTTTTTTTTTTTTTTTTTAAGATTTTTATTTTTAAGTAATCTGTACACCCAACATGGGACTCGAACTTACAACCCTGAGGTCAAGAGTCAGTTGCGGGCTCCACCAACTGAGCCAGCCAGGTGCCCCCTAGGATAGTCATTCTTGATAGTAGTTTGGATTTTAACATCTTGAAAGGATTCTTGAATTGCTAAATAAGTCTACAAAAATGGTGCAGGAGAAGAGGGAAGTCTACATACCTGTAGGTGTCAGAAACCCAGCAGTGTCTTTAAGAAAAAGCCCCTGAGAGTGGGACTTATCTAGTAAATACTACTCAAATGAAAGCCTTTTGGAGAGATGACCAAAGTGGTCCCAGACACAATCCTCTTTCTGACTAGAATACCTGTATTTTTTTGTCTGGTTCCCAAATAGGTCTTGTCCCTGGTATCAGACTGCTGGCTCTATGTACATTATCAATAACCCCCCCCCTTTTTTCTTTACTCCTTTTTACCTGTCCCTGTGTTTTCCAGAGGTCTTTGGAATATGGGTCAACATGATATCCATTATATACACGTGCAGAGACTCAGCAGCTTCCTTAACTTCATTTTCATCTTGATAATTGTGAGAAAAGGCAAAGAAAATGAAAACAATGGAACACTGGGTTTGAAGGGTACTGAGGACAGATATGCTGGGAACTAATATTAGATACAGAACAAGACACTATTATTTAATGTTCGATCTACAACATGCCAGAATATGCCAGAATACTCAAAACACAGAAACTCATTTTCATCGAATAGTTATTTTATCAAAATCAGACTAAATGAGACTGTCAGAAATGCCGCATCCTCCTAGTAATTTCATATGCCATCTGTGCTGTGATCCTTAGCAACGGGTTGTTATTATTAAGTATAAGGTAATGTAAAATGCCTAGAGTGCCCTCATATTCTATGGATAAGTTTTAAAAGATAGGCTTTCCATGCTGGCTGCCAAATAAACAAACAGAAATTATATAAACAGTAAAAAAAAACAAGCAAAAGTTGTTACATTAACCTCGCTGAACTGTCATTGCTCTTCATGTTCTAAACACTGGTATTGAAGTATATTCCATTTGCTATTTTACCATCAGATAGGCTCCCTTTGGTGCAGTTCCTGGTACTGTGTAGCATTGCTCAACAATTTAAGTGTTCTCAATGTGAAGTGGGCCCAGGGTACAACCCTACAAGCTTACATTCTCTTGAGGAGGATGGAGGGGAGGTGTTTGCTACCAAAACTCAAAGTCTTTGTAATGGTCCTCTTCAAGTTGCTCCCCAGGGCCAGCTCCAGACAAAAATGTGAAGCAAGTAAAATGTGCTTTTGGTACTCTAAGCTTTCTCATGTTTATGCTTCCCCATTTGTCAGCATTCACTTCCTTCAGCTTCTTAACCCTGTCAAAATTTACTCTCAGAAAAAGAGCTTCTTCAAGTCTTTTTAACTCATAGTATGAAATTCTATGTGCCACCTCTCCCAGAATGATTTGTATGTTAATTTATAATGCTAATTATATAATGAAATGCTGTGCCCCTTTTGAGGAATTCCAGGCATCAATGGGCAAGTTAGAAAGGGATTCTGAAAGAAACCAAAAAAAGCCATCCCAGCACTCTGGAATACACCTCGAGTTCACACACACACATACAATCATAAGGTTAGGTAAAAGGAAACACTAACACATATCCCCTCTTCCAGGTATGTTAGGAGGCATAACAACAATCATTTGTATGTTTCTCATTAAATTCTGTACTGCATAAAGTCAGACCCAAGCAAGAGGTCAAGTTATTTCATCAAGGTCACACAACTATTCAATATCAGATTCAGGAAAACAAGCTCGGCCATCATCCGGTTTCTTTTCTCCATGTATTCTAACTATTTTTGTTGATTTGAGTTTGTACTGAAAGTATTAACAGGCCTCATGTCCACACAAAAATATGGAAGAAGCCAAGTGAGAAAAAATGTAAAATCCTCTCCGAAATCCCAGAGGGAAACCAGACTGATTTCAATGTCTGAAGTCTTCATTCATTTTTTCCCCATTTCGAAAGAGACACTTCATTTATCATCTTTGTGTCATCTCTTGCTTTGGTTAACGGATGGTGTTACTCTTTGATTACTGACTGATCTTTCATAACTTCCGTGCTATGAGGCATGAAACATTTCGCATTACAAAGCATGACCTTCTCACTATGGAGTACCTAAATATTTATTTCCCTGGAAATGTTCAGCAGGGTCTGGGTGCTTTGTTTTCACACTTCCCAGCTTTTTCTCTTATATTCATTTCATTATTACTATCAACATTTTGTCATAAATCGTTTTCTTGGAGATCATAGGCAAAACGAATCTAGAGTACTTTCATGAATGTTACTGCATTTTATACTCCCTGTGGAAATGAATGTCCAAAGATTAGATGGACTTATAGGTACTCAGCACAGCGAAGAAGCCCCTGAGGAAGTTACTTCTAACTGTTTAACATTCCTTCTTCCTTTGCTGCTCCTTAACTACCTATGTTCATGGCAACAAGGAAACATCAATATAATTCCCTACCTCAATTATTGCTGTATTAAGCTAAGAGTATTTAACACTACTTAAATAGTTGACTTCCATCAGCAAGGCAAATCATAGAGTTTGAGAACTGTTTTCATTAATGTAGCAAGTACTAGTGGCCTATTACATATGCCAGGCACTGTTCTCAAGCTTGGAAAATAATGGTGAGTAAAAGAGGTATCTGTGCTCTCCTACAGATTAATTGGGAGAAAGGTGTTAGTCACATGAGAATGCAGAAGAACGTATGATTAGAAATGGAGGTATGTGCTCTTCAAGAAAGGAAAGGACAGAGAAGAGTGGGAGGGAGGGAAAGTTTCTATGGGAGCCTGTAACAAAAGATCCTCGTCTAGAATGAGAATTTGAGGGAGAGAAAGCTGCCAGAGAAAGGGACCTCAGAGCTGAGATCTGAAGGATGTGGGAGTGAAATCAGAGAAGCCTGGCATTTGGATAAAGAATGGAATTTAAAAAACAAGAGAAGGCAGTTTGGCCAGAGCTCACAGGCCAAGTGAGAGATGGATGATTAATGAGACTGGGGAGATAAGCAAGGGCCAGGCCAGGTAGACATGTGAGCAGAGATGAAGATGTTGTTCTTCACTTCAAGAGCAATGAGAAGCTACTGCAGGGTTTTAAACAAGGGGGTAAAATAATTGATGTACTTTGCATTTTAGAAAAATTACTTTCTGTTCGTGGCAGAATTTCAGCTTAGTGGAAGGGCACTCATTTACCAATTTTGTTCTCTAATGTGCAATTATTGTTAAGATTTGATGGGAGAAAAAAATGAGGAATGTGGTCTGTATAATGCTGTTAGGAATTTCTTTCCTTCTTTCTGGATTTAATACTATCAAGTCTGGCTTTTTCAAATGGAAAAAAAGCTACTTGGGAAAGGAATTCATTAAGTTTCACTTAAAAAACTTTGAGTTCTCAAACTGAGTATGAAGAAAGAGTGATAAATAATAATCAATGGACAAATACAGATTTATAAGCTAGAAGCAAAATTCTTTCTCAAATGAATATAATGCCATATAGAGAAGACATGACATACTTCCTTATTTACAAAGACGTTCTAATTGTCTGTGAGATGTTTTCTCATCCATCTGAGAAATATGGATGTTTTATAGAAGTAGGAGATCAAAGGAGCCTCTTTACCCAGATAGAGGTACACAGATAGAGGTAATATTTCACTATGTGCTAAAAAGGGGCTCCTATTTGGTGATTTATTCATTTATTAAACACATTTTTATGGACATCAACTCTGTGTCAAGTATTGGTTCTAGAAATAGAGGAGTGAAGAGAGAAGAGAGTTTCTGTTCTTATGAGGCATATATTTTAGATGGAGTAGATAATAAAGAGATAATAGGGCAATACAGTAAAACCTTGGATTGTGAGTAACCTGTACTGTGCATGTTCTGCAAGACGAGCAAACATTTCTAATAAACTTTAACTTGGTAAAGAGCGATGTCTTGCAATATGAGTAGTTTCTGATGCTGAAAATCACATGATCACTACTGAGACAATGGTTCTTCTCTCTCTTTCTCGCTGCGGGATTGTGGGTGATCTTCTCCCATACTCAAATGCTTGGTCTCAGGCTGTGGTGTTTGGCAGAAATCAGTGATTTTTCAGAACGTTGGAAGGTGCCCACAACCGGCACTCGTGTATTTTTTGTTCCTTCAAAGCACCTATGGACAGTCCTTTGCTTTTCCATATAAGAGTAAGCTTAGGAATGCTCTGCTTCATTCTAGGTAATTGAATAGGTTCTTTGTTAAAGTTGCACAAAAATAAAGAGATTCCATTGAGCTAATAGATAGCAATGATATTGTTAGTGATAGGGAAAGTTGTCTCTTAAGCAAGAGCCCTCTTCTGTCATCTCCCTCACACCAGCCATGAAGGTTTTCAAACGTAAGAGTAAGTTAATCTTTTTGTTTATATTTTGTATTTTCTTTATTATTTTGTATTAAATTATTCTATTGTAATCATTTTTATATGAATATTTTTGGCTTGTGGAAGGGATCATCTGAGTTTCCTTTACTGCTTATGGGGAAATTTGTTTTGATATACGAGTGTTTTGGATTACAGGCAAGTTTCTGGAGTGAATTATGTTCACAAACTAAGGTTTTACTGTTTATCATATATCATATGGTGCAAACAAAGTGGGGGGGGGGTTGGGATTTCAAGACTGCCACTGGAGGTCTTGTATATATCTATTTATAATTCATAAATAATTTGTAAATAAAATTTATAACATGCCCACCGGTAAGATTTTTCTCTCAATATACATGTACACACATGTATGTATAAATATATGTCTATGTGTACATATGTATTTGCAGAGAATACCTCACTGATGGGGTAGCATCTGAGCTGGTCAAAATGTTGACACCGTAAGTCAAACAAATTTTAAAAATCCCTTTCAAAATTTTCTCTTCACTCCTTGGGGCAAGACACACAAGGTCACCTTAGTTGTTAGTTTTTTTCAACATATGTTTTCTTGGTACTTGATATTGGACAATCACGCCACTACTACCTCACCTCCAATCTGCCATCCCGTCTTCTTCTGCATTATTCATAATTGCTTGTGGCTTATCTACTTCTGGCTCTGCCTGGAGTGCCTACTATTTGATGATTCTGGATGCTATGAATAGCATGTTTGGGCAAAGATCCACTTCATTTGCAACACACTTCAATTATAAGAGAACTTTTAAAACTAATGTTTCCTTGCTAATTCCTTTCTCATACTTGGTTTTCTTTTTGTTTAGCAGATGTGTTTTCATTACACACCCATTTGGCAATTTTGAAACAAGTTCACAACAGAGCCCATTTTCTAAACAAATCTGCACAAATATGCAAACTGTGAACATGACATTCAGCTCTACAGCTGCAACCACCAAAGAATAAATAGTTTTTAAGAATTACCATCATGAGATTGAAAATTAAAATTCATTTTCAGGGCAGTATCATCAAGCACTATTACCTGTCTTGATTCCCAGAAAAAAATGTTATCATATTTATTTGTAATAGCAGTGATTTCAAAGTATTTTAAAATGTACTTCTTCAGTTTACTAGTATGAAATATGAAAATATGTCAAGTCAAATCTAAGCACATTTTAAAAATTGCTTTCATTGCTTTTAAAGTTGCAAGTCTATCACGGACTATCCTATAGAATTCTCTGTAATGGATTCAATTATTCAAAGTACTCATGTGAGTTTGTATTACAAGCTGTATCTACTGTTAATAAATGAGTTCCCTGATAAAAACAATGTGAGTGAAATACTAATCTGAAGTTATTTTATACAGAGTATCAGAGTGAGGAAGCAAAAATCCAAAAAAAAAAAAAAAGTGGCAAGGCACACTCAAACTGGCATTCAAGATGTAACTGTTTCTTGTGTACAAACAAGTACACTGATAGCATAGGGTCCCCGATTCTCCTTCTAGATCCTTAAGATTCAAAAAACACATGGAAATAACAAGTCCTCCCTCAGTTTCCCTAGCTTTCAATGTTTTTTTATATTCAGCAGTATGTTAAGGAAAATCATTAAGTTGACATCTTACTAGGGTAGTGACGTCCATTTATTACATGGAATTCAACTCTTCCATTTGTAAGGAATAGGAGGGAAGCAAGATGGCTGAACATCATGGAAGTTTTTTGCCTTTGTCATCCCTGAAATGCAGCCAGATCAACACCAAACCATCTTGCACACCTAGAAAACTGACTTGAGGATTAACACAATAATCTGCACAACTTGAACCACAGAACTCTGCAGGTACCTGACGTGGAGAGGTGAACTGGGGGAGACAGAATCCGCAGAGGGCAGGGAGCTGGTTTTGCTTGTGGAGAGAGGACGGAGACAGGGGCAGAGTATAGGGAAAGCAACCCTTGCCCCACCAAAAGCAGCTGGAGAGAAAGAGGAAGAGTGGAAACATCTGCAAAATAGTGGACAGAAAAGGGAGAAAGGAGAAAGGAGAGGGTTTAAATTCTATCAAGACTCTATAAACAGGGGGAGTGCAGAGTCTGAGGCTCTGTAGCTTGATACCTGGCAGTGCTCTGGTGGGAAGGGTGAACCCCCAGGAGCAAAGATGGAGGTCCAAGAGGTCCTCTGGTCACATGGGGAGAGGTGGTTCCCCTCCTGGGAAGACATTTGGTAGAGCCTGTATGGCCACCACACAGGCAAGGGTCCACATGGACACCAGACATCCACATTCACTGGTGTTGGAACAAGAATGCTGGGGATCAAGCTTTGTGCCAGATGTGTGTTGTGATTTGCTGGAGTCCCTAAAACACTGCTGTTACATGTGTGAACTTTTTGTGGGGTGGGGTAGTGCCCAGCCGCAGTCCCTAGATATTGGCAGCAGCATGGTTGCACAAACATTCCTGGGGACAGCCAGTACCCTGCCATTACTCAGCAAGAACCCCCCAAAGGGACTGAGTGGGTCAAGGCTGCAGTCCCTCAGAAGTGAGAGGTTGAGAAACACCACCCCATCTGAGATAAAACTCAGGAGGGAAGTGCCTCCTGGCAGCCTGACAGCTTTGTCACAGACAATGTAGATGTGGGGAGTACATGGAAGCTGTAGACAAAGGAGGGGTGCTTGATTTACAGTCTGGGAGAGCACAGAGTTCTGAAACTAGAGACTGGCTAGCGGGGTGATGCCATTTTCACCCCTCCTGCGCATGTGCATACATGCCTACACGTGCGGCAACAATCCACCACAGTAAGCTAAGCAGCGCCATCTAGTGGAGAATGGAACAATTACCCTAAGCCTCACCCAACTGGGCAACCACACTCTTGAGGAGCACGAGTGTCTCCACCTGCTTACTTTATGGATTATAAAGTGCTTCATAATTTGACTGCTAGGGGAAAATGGATGTAATTTCAATCATATTTCACTCTGTTCGCTGCTCCATCTATTAATTTTTTTCTTTTTCTTATTCTTGAATATACAAAGAGAAAACTTGTTTTTATTTTCCATTTTTATATAAAAATTTTTTCCTTAATATTTTTCTATTATATTTTTCACTTTTTTGTAATTCTGTTTTTAAATTCTATTTTCCTTTTATCATCTCATCTTATTCTATTTTATTGTATTCACTTTTCAAATTTCAACTGTTTTCCTTTTTTCCTTTTTATTCTTTTCTTTCCCTTTTTTCTTTATCAAAGTTCTTTCAACAACCAGACCAAAACATACCTAGTATCTAGCATCCTTTATTTGCTTGTTTTGTGTTGTTTTTAATTTTTTAATTTTTATTTTTTTACTTTATTAATTCCTTTTCTTCCTTCAAAATGACAAAATGAAGGAATTTCCCCCAAAACAAAGAACAGGAAGAAATGACATCCAGGTACTTAACACAGATACAAGCAATGTGTCTTAAGCAGAATTTAGAATCATGATAGTAAGAACACTAGCTGGGGTTGAAAATACATTACAATCCCTTTCTGTGGAGATAAAAGCTAGTCAGGATGAAATAAAAAATGCTATACCTGAGCTGCAATCTCAAATGAATGCCACAGTGGCAAGGATGGATGAGGCAGAGCAGGGAATCAGCAATACAGAGGACAAACTTATGAAGAATAATGAAGCAGAAAAAAGAGGGAGACTAAGACAAAAAAGCACAATATAAGAATTACAGAACTCAGTGAATCATTAAAAAGGAATAACATCAGAATCATAGGGTTCCCAGAAGATGAAGAGAGAGAAAAAGGGGTAGAATGTTGATGGAAGGGAATCCTAGCAGAAAACTTTCCTAACCTGGGGACAAAGGTTAGACACAGACATCCAAATCCAGGAAGAACAGATAACTCCTATTAGATTCAACAAAAACAACCATCAACAAAGCATATCATAGTCAGGTTTAAGAAATACTCAGTAAAGGAAAGAATCATGAAAGCAGCAAGGGAAGAAGTCCTAACCGACAAGGGAAGACAGATCACATTCACAGCAGACCTATTTACAGAAACTTGGCAGGCAAGAAAGGAGTGGCAGGATATACTCAATGTGCTGAATCAGAAAAATATGAAGCCAAGAATTCTTTATCCAGCAAGGCTGTCATTCAAAATAGAAGGAGAAATAAAAACTTTCCCAAACAAACAAAAACGGAAGGACTTCATGATCACTAAACCAGCCCTGCAAGAAATTTTAAGGGGGACACTCTGAGGGGAGAAAAGATGGGGAAAAAAAAAGCCAAAAGCAACAAAGACATCAAGGCCCAGAGAACACCACCAGAAACTCCAAATTTACAGGCAACATAATGGCAATTAATCCATACTTTCAGTACTCACTCTAAACATCAATGGATTAAATGCTCCAGTCAAAAATCATAGGGTAATAGCATGGACAAGAAAACAAGATCCATCAATATGCTGTGTACAAGAGACCCATTTTAGACCTAAAGACACCTTCAGATTCAAAGTAAGGGGATGGAGAACCATCTATCATGCTAATGGTCACCAAAAGAAAGCCAGAGTAGCCATACTTTTATCAGACAATCTATATTTTAAAATATGGAGTGTAACAGAGATGAAAAAGGGCATTATATCATAATTAAGCGATCCACCAAGGAGACCTAACAATTGTAAACATTTATGCCACCAACATGGTATCGTCTAAATATATAAAAGTAATCACAAACATAAAGAAATTCATTGATAATAATAATAGTAGGAGACTTCAACACCCCACTTACAACAATGGACAGATCCTCTAAACAGAAAATCAACAATGAAACAGTGGCTTTGAATGACACATCGGCTCAATGGACTTAACAGATATATACAGAACATTTCATCCTAAAGCAGCAGAATACACATTCTTTAAGTGCACATGAAACATTCTCCAGAATAGATCACATACTGGGACATAAATCATCCCTCAACAAGCACAAAAAGACTGAGATCATACCATGCATATTTTTAGAGAACAATGCTATGAAACTCAAAATCAACCACAAGAAAATATTTGGACAAATACTTGGAGACTAAAGAACATCCTAATAAAGAATGAATGGGCTAACCAAGAAGTGAAAGTAGAAATTAAAAAGTACATGGAAGCCAAAGAAAATGATAATACCACAGCCCAAAACCTCTGAGATGCAGCAATGGCAGTCCTAAGAGGCAAGTATATAGTAATCCAGGCCTTCCTAAAGAAGGAAGAAAGGTCTCAGGTATACAACCTAACGTTACATCTTCAAGAGCTGGAAATAGAACCGCAAATAAAACCCAAAATCAGCCAAACAAAGGAAATAATCAAGATTAGAGCAGAAAGCAATACTATGGAAACCAAAAACAAACAAACAGCAACAACACAAACCCCAGTAGAACAGGTCAATGACACCAGAAGCTGGTTCTTTGAAAGAATTAACAAAATTGATAACCCCCTAGCCAGTTTTATCCAAAAGAAAAAGGAAAGGACCCAAATAAATAAAACCAAGAATGAAAGAGATCACAACCTCAGATCAATGAAACCAGAAGCTGGTTCTTTGAAAGAATTAACAAACTTGATAAACCACTAGCCAGTTTGATCAAAAAGAAAAAGCAAAGGACCCAAATAAATAATATCAAGAATGAAAGTGGAGAGATCACAACCAACACAGCAGAAATAAAAGCAATAATAAGAGAATATTATGAGCAATTATATGCCAATAAAATGGGCAATCTGGAAGAAATGGAAAAATTCCTAGAAATAGATAAACTACCAACACTGAAACAGGAATAGAAAATTTGAACAGACCCATAACCAGTAAAGAAATTGAACTAGCAATCAAAAATCTCCCAAAAAACAAGAGTCCAAGGCCAGATGGCTTTCCAGGGGAATTCTACAAACATTTAAAGAAGAGTTAACAACTATTCTTTTGAAGCTGTTCCAAAAAAATAGAAATGGAAGGAAAACTTCCAAACTCATTTTATGAAGCCAGAATTACCTTGATTCCAAAACCAAAGACCCCACTAAAAAGGATAACTAGAGACCAATTTCCCTGATGAACATGGAGGAAAAATTGTCAACAGGATACTAGCCAACCAGATCCAACAATACATATAAAATACCAGTGCTCATCCGAACAAGTGCTCTCCTTAATGTCCATCACCCATTTAGCCCATCGCCCCACTCAAGACTTCTCCAGCAACCCTCAGTTTATTCTCTGTATTTAAGGGTCTCTGATGGTGTGTTTCCCTGTTTTTATATTTTTCCTTCGTTTCTCCTATGTTCATCTGCTTTGTTTCTTAAATTCCACATATGAGTGAAATCATATGATATTTATCTTTCTCTGACTTATATTGCTTACTTCCATCCCTGCTGTTGTTAATGGCAAGATTTCATTATTTTTGATTGCCAAATCCTTTTTAAAATCTAGATATACACAAAAAATAAATAAATCTCTATATATTTTTGAAATGGACAGAATTTCAGTGGTTCCATTTTATACACATGAGACTCTCGTATCTGTCTAATCAGGAATAACTTCCTTTTCCAGAAGTGGGTTATTTTCTTTCAAATGTTAAGTCTATGGGAACAGGAACTTGTCTCATCCCTATATTGTCTCTTGCATGACATCATTGGTGCTACCCCTGATAAGCAAGACGTGGAGATGAGAGGATGTCCCCTGCCAAGGGTTGATAACCTAACAAAGTCTACTCATTTCCTAGTTGAGTTGATTCTTTCCTCTTAGATAATAAGATCTGGAATTGAGGAAACTGTGTGCCACGAGGGACAACCAAGAGTCCAGTGAATCAATCACATCTAGGCTGAGCAAATTTGCCAAACCAGTAGTGTAGTATATGCTAACTTTGTGAATGCTTCATTTCCCTTGGAGGGCAGAAAAACATGCACCTAGCTCTGCATGGCTATCATTCACTCCTGGACTTGAATTGGCACGAAAGAAGTATACATTGTTACTGAAAATACATATAATCTAATAGTCTTAGGAGCTGGGAAGCAACAGCAAATAAGAGAGGAGGTTCCTGTCCTCAGAAGGCAAACTTTTCTGCCTAGAAGCAAACATTTTGGTAGGGCTCTTCTTACCCTTGATCGGTTGCAGAAAAAAATATTTATCTCAGCAAAGAGGAAATCTTCCTTTTGGGTTAGGGCCTGTTAAAATCACCTGTCTTATGTCATCCCAAGACACTGCTATGGGTTAATCAAGCTGTAGCCACACAAAACCTCTTCCTGAACTACCATGCTTTCCTTTGCTTAGATGACTTTGTACCTACTGTTTTCCAAGAAATCTAGTCATTCTTCTAGGATATTTTCAACCATTGCTTTCTTTGCAGAGCCCTCTTCAACTTATCAGAAAGAGCAAATCAGTCCCTCTGTTGTATTGCCCTGAGCAATGAAGAAGCCAGAAAGCATAAGCTTTCCTTTCAAGGAGTCAGAATTGAGAATGCTTAGGTTTGAAGGCCAGCTCTGCTACACTCTGCTGTGTGATAATGAAATAGTTGTAGAAACTCTCCAGGCTTCAATTTCCTCAACTAAATTAGAGAATAGGTTTACTGGGCATATTTGTGAAATAACCTACTTAACCATATAGTAAGCACTCAATTCATTAGCTAAAAATATATTAGTGATTGCTTTCATTCTTTGGTGGTGTAATTACTTGCTATATATCAGGCTATTTTTGTGTGTATGAATCTTTCAAAGAACATTTAAAAACTCAATTTAGAACATTTCTCACCTCTGCTCAAACTCTTACAGTGGCTCCCTTCTCATTCAGAGTAAAAGTGAAAGTCATTACAATAACCTATAATAAGACACTAGGGAATCTGTCCCCTTTTACCTCTCTGTCCCCACCTCCTACTCCTCTTTCTCTCCCATATGCTACTCCAGCCACTCTGGCTTCCATGCTGTTCTTCCACTTTACCAATCTCCTGTCTCTGAGCTTTTGTGCTCATTCCCTTTCCCTGGAATGATCTTCTTGCAGACATCCTCCCTGATTCCTCCTTTACCTCCTTCACCATCTTTTCAATGGAGAACCATTCTTCCCTGTCACTTGCAATTGGTGTACACCTCCTAACATTACTCTTTAGTCCATTTTCTTGCTTTATTTTTCTTTACAACACTTGTTATTGCTGTGTATCCTGTTTATTGTCTATTCCTCCCCCTAGAACTTACATCATAGGGTAGAAATTTGTGTGTCTTTTACTCACGACCAAAATCCTGAGTATCTTGAGTAGTGCCTGGCATATGAGATATTCAGTAATTATTGTTGGGAAAAAAAAAGTCATATTCCTCCCGCCCCCAGAGTCCCTCCACAGTTTCAATTATAGCAGATATTCTGTAGCTACTAATTTGTCTTAAGCAAATAACTTGCAGTAGGTGAGTAGAGTTAATAGGTTACCTAATCAGTTTTTATCTTTAACAATGACTATAAAAGATGATTTCCTCTGTGGACAAGTCTTTCTACTCCATGGAACTACAGATTTTCACTGTTCACATCAGAATCATTTCAGAAACCCCTCATGAAAGTATTTCTTATTTAATGTTTGCCCCCTATAATTCTCTTCAGCTAGAGAATGTAGAAAATTTTATCTGACATTAAGGTGTGTGTGCTTTTTCCCCTGACTCTGGAAGCATGAAAGAAGGTAGAACTTACCCTTGAAGTTTGAAAATTTTTAATTTGGACTTCCAAATTGTAAGAACTTTTCAGGAGGTTTAGATGACACATGGCTAGTGTCCACTCAAGCACCAGTGTCATATTTAAAAGGGGTTAAAACAAGTAATTCTAGTGCAGTATCAGATTGAAGTTACCATTTATAGGAGTTGGCTTTCCCATTACTCCACTCCTATTACCATTAAAGAATTAAGCCTATAGCCAGGTTTTTTATTCATTTGCTCTCATTTGCTATTTTTAAAGATAAATTGTGTAGATTTTGAGGGGCCAACATGGTGAAGTAGGGTGATCCCAAGTTCTCTCGTCTCCCAAACAAAGCAATATTGAGGCCAAAGGAATTTGAACTCCAAGAGTCCAGGCAGAAAAGTGACAAAGATGCTTCCAGGGACCCACTAGGACAACCTGATAGGCCACAGGTGTGTGGTTGTGAACTGTGAGAGATAAAAGGAACATAGGGAAGGGATCCCCTTCTGCGAAGGGACAAAGAGAAGAGAAAGAGAGGCTGTGGAAGTGTAGGCCTGTATCTGGACAAGAGAAAAATCACAGAACTGGAAAGAAAAAGATCCAATATCTAAATGAGGGGCTTTCTCTGTACTGGGGCCAGCTGCCTTGTTCATGCACCTGGGGAGGAGGAAAGCCAGCCCTGGGCTGGGTAACTAGTTCAGAGGTGCAGTCCTCAGTGGGAGAAAACAATCCCCTCTTTGGAGTGCTGTGGCAAGAAAATATATATCCACTCAAAGGAGTGAAACTTCCCCGAAACAGGGGTGGATGGAGTGGGAACCTTAAACACATTGGGGTTTAAATCCTAGCCAAGGGCCAGGGAAGCACAGGACATGCTTGTTTGTGCCCGCAGCACAGTGGGCTTATTCCCTTTCCCTTGTTTGTGCCCGCAGCACAGTGAGAACAGCCTGAACAGAATGGTTTGGGACCCCCAGTCCATGGAAAGAGAGTGGGATGTTTCCATTTTTCTCCCCATTACCAACAAGGTAGGGCTTCAGGGAATGGAGAGTGGACCCACAGTGGAGGCGGGACCTGCCTACACCAAACTATATCCCTCCACGCCTGGTAACTGCCTATCTCCAAGAGTGGGATTGTAGCTGACAAACCAGACAGCCCCTCCTCCAGACCAGTGCTGTTGCACTGTCTGATTTAATTCTTGGACAACTTTTATTATATATATATTCTTCCTTCCTTTTCTCCTCATCTCTTCCCTTCTCTAGTCTGGTTACTCTGGTTATTGGTTTGTTTAAGCAGACATATTTAACCTATTCTCTTGATACATGTTCTACACCTCCTTTATTTCCCTTTCTTTCTCTCTCTCTGGATTAAGCCATATAGTTTCTCTGGTCAAATTTTATTTTCTCTTATTTTTCCCCACCCCTGTCATTTCTCCCTTTGTATGGGATAAGGCCTCTTCCATCAACCCCCCCTCCACCTTGTTGTTTACTTGTAGCTGATGTTTAGGTTTTTGTTTGTTTGTCTGTTTGTTTGTTTTACTTTTCAGGGCTACTTCAAAGAAAAATCAAAGTATACTTGGTGAAGAGTCCAAAACATTACTAGGAGTAGGGAGATAAAGTAACCAAAGTCACAACAACAGAGAACAAGTAACACTCTCCAAAAAACACTTCCTGAAGGGCCAGGCCCTGGACAGTGTGTGACTCCTCTTTAATACAGTAGTGCTGGCAGGTGCAGGGTACATAACAAGCTTTTAAAACATAAGGGACAGAAAACTAGCCAAAATGGCAAAACTGAAACATTATCCTCAAAAGAAATTCCAGGAGGAAATGACAGCTAAAGAATTGATCAAAACAGATATAAATAATATAACTGAACAAGAATTTAGAATAGTAGTCATAAGATTAATCACTGGGCTTTAAAAAAGCATAGAAGAGAGCAGAGAATCTATTGCTGCAGAGATCAAGGGACTAAAAAATAGTCATGATGATTAAAAATGCTGTAAATGAGGTCCAAAATAAACTAAGGGCCAGTGACAGTGAGGAGTGAAGAAGCACAGGGGAAATTAAGTGAAAGAGAAGGTGAAATTAGGGAAAAATATGAAGCTGATAAAAAGATAAAAAAAATTCTGGAGCATGAGGGGAGAATTAGAGAACTAAAATGATTCAATGAAATGGAGTAATATTCATACCCTAGAAGTTCCAGAAGTAGTTCCAGAAGAAGTAGTTCCCTTATAGAGAAAGGGGCTGAAGGTATATTTGAACAAATCATAGCTGATAACTGGCAAAATACAAAGATAAAGAAAGAATTCTAAAAGAAGCTAGGGATAAATGGGCCTTAGCCTACAAGGGTAGACACATAAGGGTAGTAGCAGACCTATCTACTGAAACTTGGCAGGCCAGAAAGTAGTGGCAGGAAATTTTCAATGTGCTGAATAGGAAAAATATGCAGCCAAGAATCCTTTACCCAGCAAACCTATCATTCAGAATAGAAGGAGAGATAAAGGTTTTTCCAAACAAGCAAAAACTGAAGGAATTCATCACCACTAAACCAGCCCTACAAGAGATCCTAAGGGGGACTCTGTGATTAAAATGTTGTAAGGACCACAAAGTACCAGATACAGCACTACAAGCACGAAACCTACAGATAACACAATGACTCAAACCCATATATTTCAATAAGAACACTGAATGTAAATGGACTAAATGCTGCAATCAAAATACATAGGGCATCAGAATTGATAAAAAACGAAACAAAACAAGACCTATCCATTTGCTGGCTACAAGAGACCCATTTTCTACCTGAGGACACCTTCAGATTCAAAGTGAGGGGATGGAGAACCATCTATCATGCTATTGGAAGTTAAAAGAAAGCTGGAGTAGCCATACTTATATCAGACAAACTAGATTTTAAACTTAAGGTTGTAACAAGAGATGACAAAGGGCATTATATCGTAATTATGGGGTCTATCCATCAAGAAGACCTAACAATTTTAAATGTTAATGCACCCAATTCAGAAGCACCCAAAAATATAAAATAATCACAAACATAAACAATCTTATTGGTAAGAATGTGGTAATTGCAGGGGACTTTAATATTCCACTTAAAGCAATGGACTGATCATCTACACAGAAAATCAATAAAGTAACAATGGCCTGGAATGATACACTGGACCAGATGGACTTAACAGATACATTTAGAACTTTCCATTCTAAAGCAGCAGAATACACATTCTTCTTGAGTGTACATGGAACATTCTCCAAGATAGATCACATACTGGGTCACAAAACAGCCCATAATAAATGTAAAAGAAAAGAGATCATACCATGCACACTTTCAGATCACAATGCTAGGAAACTTGAAATCAACCACAGGAAAAATTTTGGAAAACCTCCAAATGCATGGAGGTTAAAGAACATCCTACTAAAGAATCAATGGGTCATGAGTGCCTGGGTGGCTCAGTCGGTTAAACATCAAACTTCAGCTCAGGTCATGATCTTGTGGTTTGTGGGTTCGAGCCCCACATTGGGCTCTTGGCTGACAGCTCGGAGCCTGGAGCCTGCTTTGGTTCTCTGTCTCCCTCTCCCTCTGCCCTTCCTCTGCTCATGCTCTGTCACTCACTCATGCTCTCTCTTTCAAAAATAAATAAACTTAAAAAAAAAAGTAAGAATCAATGGGTCAACCAGGAAATTAGAGAAGAAATTTAAAAATATATGGAAAAAAATGAAAATGAAAATACAATAACCCAAACCCTTTGGGATGCAGCCAAGGCAGTCCTGAAAGGAAAATATATTGCAAACCAGGCCTATCTCAACAAACAAGAAAAATCCCGATTACAAAATCTAACAGCACAACTAAAGGAACTAGAAGAACAACAACAAAGAAACTCCAAATCCAGCAGAAGAAGAGAAATAATAAAGAGGAGAGCAGAAATAAACAATATAAAATCCAAAAACAAAAAACAAAACAAAACAAAAAAAACAGTACAACAGATCAGTGAAACAAAAAGTTGGTTGTTTGAAAAAATAAACAAAATTGATAAAACCCTAGCCAGAGTTCTCAAAAGAAAGAACTCAAAAAGATAAAATCATCAGTGAAAATGGATTTATCACAACCAATCCCTCAGAAATATAGGCAATTATCAGGGAATACTATGAAAACTTATATGCCAACAAACTGGACAACTTGGAAGAAATGGACCAATTCCTCGACACCCACACACTACCAAAACTCAAACAGGAAGAAATAAAAAATCTGAACAGACCCATAACTCATGAAGAAATTGAATCAGTTATCAAAAATCTCTAAAATAAGAGTCCTGGGCCAGATGGGTTCTCAGGGGAATTCTACCAGACATTTAAAGCAGAGTAAATACCTATCCTTCTCAAGCTGTTCCAAAAAATAGAAACAGAAGGAAAACTTTTGGACTCATTCTATGAAGCCAGAATTACCTTGATTCCCAAACCAGACAGAGATCCCACACAAAAAAAGGAGAATCATAGGCCAATATCCCTGATGAACATGGATGCAAAAAATCTCAACAAGATATTAGCAAATCTAATTCAACAGCATAAAAAAAGAATTATTCACCATGATCAAGCAGGATTCATTTCTGGGCTACAGGGCTGGTTCAATAGTTGTAAATCAGTCAGTGTGATACATCACATTAATAAAAGAAAGGATAAGAACCATATGATCCTGTCAATCGATGCAGAAAAAGCTTTTGACAAAATTCAGCATCCTTTCCTAATAAAAACCCTCAAGAAAGTCAGGATAAAAAGAACATACTTAAACACCATAAAAGCCATATGTGAAAAGCTCACAGCTATATTACCCTCAATGGGGAAAAACTGAGAGCTTTCCCTCTGAGATCAGCAACAGGACAAAGATGTCCACTCTCACCACTGTTGTTAACATAGTGTTGGAAGTCCTAGCATCAGCAGTCAGATAACAAAATGAAATAAAACACATCAAAATTGGCAAAGAAGAAGTCAAACTTTCACTTCTTGCAGATGACATGACACTCTACATGTAAAACCTGATAGACTCCACCAAAAGACTGCTAGAAGTGATACAGGAATTCAGCAAAGTCGCAGGGTACAAAATCAATGTACAGAAATCTGGTGCATTTCTATACACCAATAATAAAGCAGCAAAAAGAGAAATAAACTGATTCCATTTACCATTGCACCAAGAACCATAAAATATCTAGGAGTAAACCTAACCGAAGATGTACAAGATCTGTATGCTCAAAACTATAGAAAACTTATGAGGGAAATTGAAGAAGACACAAAGAGATGGAAAAACATTCCATGCTCATGGATTAGAAGATTAAATATTGTTAAAATGTCAATACTACCCAAAGCAATCTACACATTCAATGCAATCCCAATCAAAATTGCACCAGAATTCTTCCCGAAGCTAGAACAAACAATCCTAAAATTTGTATGGAACCACAAAAGACCCCGAATATCCAAAGTGATATTGAAGAAGACTACCAAAGCGGGAGGCATCACAATCCTAAATTTTAGCCTCTACTACAAAGCTGTAATCATCAAGACACTATGGTATTTGCACAAAAACAGACACAGAGACCAATGGAATAGATTAGAGACTCCAGAATTGGACCCACAAAAGTATGGCCAACTAATCTTTGACAAAGCAGAAAAAAGTGTCCAATGGAAAAAAGACAGTCTCTTTAACAAATGGTTGTGCAAGAACTAGACAGCAACATGCAGAAGGATGAAACTAGACCGCTTTCTTACACCATACATAAAAATAAACTCAAAATGGAAGAAAGACCTAAATGTGAGACAGAAAACCACCAAAATCCTAGAGGAGAAAGCAGGCAACAACCTCTGTGGCCTCAGCTGCAGCAGTTTCTTGCTTGACACATCTCCAAAGGCAAGGGAAATAAAAGCAAATATGAACTAAGGGGGCCTCATCAAGATAAAAAGCTTCTGCACTGCAAAGCAAACAATCAACAAAACCTCACACTGATCAGAGTGTCTAAAATGAAAAACTCAGGAAATTACAAATGCTGGCCAGAATGTGGAGAAATGGGAACCCTCTTGCACTGTTGGTGGGAATGTAAACCGGTGCAGACACTCTGGAAAACAGTGTGGAGGTTCCTCAAAAAATTAAAAACAAAACTACCTTATGACCTAGCAATAGCATTATTAGGAATTTATCCAAGTGATACAGGAGTGGTGATGCATAGAGGCATATGTACCCCCAATGTTTAAGCACTTTCAACAATAGCTAAATTATGGAAAGAGCCTAAATGCCCATCAACTGATGGAAAAAGAAAATATGGTTTATAAGTACAATGTAATACTACTTGGCAATGAGAAAGAATGAAATCATGCCACTTGCAGCAACATGGATGGAACTGGAAGGTATTACGCTGAGTGCAGTAAGTCAGTCAGAGAAAGACAGATATCATGAGTTTCCACTCCTATGTGGATCTTGAGAAACTTATCAGAGGACCATGGGGGAAGGGAAGGGGAAAAGATTAGTTACAGAGAGGGAGGGAGGCAAACCACAAGAGACTCTTAAATACAGAGAACAAACTGAGGGTAGATGGGGAAACTGTGGGAGAAGGTAAAATGGGTGATGGGCACTGAGGAGTGCACTTACTGGGATGACCACTAGGTGTTGAATGTAAGCGATGAACCACAGGAATCGACCCCAAAAGCCGAGAGCACACTTTACACACTGTATGTTAGCCAATTTGACAATAAGTTATATTAAAAAAAAAAGATAAATTGTGTAATTCTATTTTTAAAAGTATTCACTCTTTCGTATTCTTTTAGATCCTATCTTTCAATCTTAAAAGTCAATTTTTATTTCAAATCTATTACTGACAGACTGCTAAGAATACAAGTGATGTGTATATCCACTGTATAAAATGCACAAAATAAACACACCACTAGAAAACATAGATGCATATGGTATAATTTAAGACTTCTTTGATGGCAGGACAGGTTAACAGTTTAGTGATGCTTAGACAGGTTACTCCAAGAAATAGACATCAGAGATGCTTAATAATTCATTGTTAAATTGGCCCCAGAGACTGGTGATTATGAAACTTGTAAAGAAATCAGGTTCATTTTCTATTATGTTTTGTTATCATTATGATTTTTGTTTAATCAATGAAGGAGAGAGGTAAAGGCTTCTTTTAGTGAACTCATAGTATAGGACCAAATGTAAAACAAGTCGCTAAAAATAAAGTGTAAGTGTGAGATGGGAAATTACAAAATTTAAATGACTATCATTTCGAAGGAAAAAGCAGGAAATACAGAAATGAGCTTCTGTTTGCTTTGGGAATTTGCAGATGTGAGCTTTCTATGCACCCTTGCAGGTCACTCTTTTTGATATGCTCTCCTTGCTACTGACCCTTTGGTGGCAGCAACAGCTCCAGACTCTCTGAGAAGCAGGCTCTCCATGCAGGGTCTGTCTGCCCATCTTCAGGGTCATATATGAAGGCTGACTCTCATCAGTACTGAGGTTAGGTCCGTGGTCTCAGAACTAGTTTAGCATGTCAAGAAAGATTACATATGTATCTTGTGTATGTACTATGTATTATATTTGTATGTATATGTATGTATACATAATGTATGTATTATATACGTATGTGCATATGTATGTGTGTGTATATGTATATGACAGCTTTAGTTTTGATTATCTGGTTTGTTCTATAGTTACTGTCTTTAGTGTTACCGAATTACACTTGAGCAGTTGTGTAATGGACTTTGTTTCATATTAAAAACCAGAGAGTAGCAATTATGAACCTTACATGTATATTTTATTTTCTCATAATTTTATCATCACTTAGAGACAAGAAAGATATTCTGAGGAAACTGGCCATCCACTTCTTTAGTAGCTGTGGTACCGTGTACAAATTACTCCCTCTGGGTCTTAGTTTCCTCACTTGTAAAATGAGGTTAAGGTTGTTGTGAAGATTAACTTACATAAATGTAAAACACTTAGAACTATGCTTGGCTTATAGTATGTGCTTAATGAGCATTAGTCATTTTACTGTTGGGGTGGTTGTGATTTTCTGTACAATGAGCTTGCTCTAAAGTTCAATGTTACAGGTAATGACTCTGAGATCAACACTGCAAATAAACAATTTGGGGGAGGGGGAAATATAATAAGGCCTTTGCTACTCCTACCACATCTAATTCTCTAATTTTATCTCTGGTTATTACTGTCACATTTTGTTGAGCACGTCTAGGATTTAGGCAACATTTCATTATTCAGTGGAAGAATTTCAGATATTTCCTATAGATAAGCGGTTCTCAAATTTCAGTATTCATCATGATTACCTGGAATACTTGCTCAAACACTGATCATTGAGCCCTATCCCCAAAGTTTCTGATTTATTCATCTAGGGTAATGCCCAGCACTTTGCTTTCCTAGCAATTTCCCTTCATAAGAAGATGCTATACATGGGCTACACTTGAGAATCCAAATGAAACGGTGCATTTGTTTAGATGCCTTATCATTGCATTTGCATTTCCCAGTGCTCTGCGTGTTTGTCTTTACTTGATTATATCTAGAGCTCTTGGTTTGAGATTTCCGATTGGAAACCAGTGAAGTCTAGGTCCTACGAAGCACTAGAAGCAAATCAATGACAGAAGATCACAAAAGACAATAGAAAAATTGATAAAAAGGGCACTGTTTACATCTTCAATATGGCATTTTAAATACTGTATTAAATTTACTTTCCATTTCATAGCTGCTTGGAAAGTCTTACACTTTCACACATTTTCTTTCACACCCATTTTTATAGGTTACATGGCCACCATTTTGGGGGTCACATGGCCCTGTGGAACAGTACAAATATTAATAGTAGGAATGATTAACTCTCAGTATTGCCTTCTAAAAAAGATAAGTGTTTTGCTTCATTAATCTCCTTTCTCTTACTTTCCTAGAATTTGACAACCACACATTGCCTAACAAATCATATTAGAAGTAAAATGTGATGTAGCATGTATTAAACCCAACAGGTGGATGGCAATTCTATTTTTCATAGCCATTTTGTAAGCTGCTTTGGCATGTAAGACAAACGGCAACATCTAAGTTCTAATAGTACCTTTCTTAAAAGGTACCTAAACAAGTACTATTTCTTAAAAAAAAATTAGCCACGGATGAGTACTTCTCAGGCCGAATATTGCAATCTCAAGATGAGTCACGATGTTATTTTTTGAAAATTAAAAAAGCCCTCCAATTGTAGAAATTCAATGAACTCTGAGCCACTTGAAATGAGGAATTGATGGGTGACAGAAGGATCTATTCAGCTAATCATAGGCGATATCTACAGACTGTCTCTTCTTACAATTCATTTGCTGTTTGGCAATCTTTTGAGAAGCTGCTATTAATACAAACTACAAAGCCCTTTCAAGTCCAAGGATGAATTTCCTCATGTTACATTACAGACCTTCCCAATAAGAGTATGCACAGTTTCCATCACACCTGTAACTAAATTTGACCTTGCGTTGGATATACTTCACCTTGCTAGGTATATGCATTTTAAAAACTCTCATTTTAATTTGAAACATCTAATTTATTATATTTAACACAACTTTAATACATAGTGACTCAGGAGCTACTTTCCCAAATACCTCAATCAGGAGGCCATTTGTAAGACATCCAAAGACAAGTGACCACAGGCATGAGGCCTGGGACGGGGGTTTGAAACAGCAGCCAAAGAAAACTGTATTTTGTTAAATGGGCATGTTATTTAGAAACAAAGTTGTCCTTTTGAGAAGTGTACATTTGGAATGTTTCCAACTTTGGGGTGACATTAAGCAAAATAAGAGTTAAAATGGAGTCCTTCAGCCTTGTTCTCTAATGATTTTGGAAGTCAGGCATCAGGCTGTCTACCAGAGGTGCCATTTTAGGACTGGGGCAGAGAAGCAGCTGAAAGGAAAAAGCACTTTGCTCAGACAGGATGTGCCTATGTGCTTGCTCCACAGCTGCGTCCTCAAAGAGAATAAATGAGGGCATATTCACTCATTAATCAACCAAAAGGCATCATACACTCAGAAAAAGCTCCAATCAAGTCCCTCAGATGTTGTGGTCCTTAAGCGCTATCACTAATTGCCTGGAATTGTGCCTGCAGTTCTTAGAGTTGGCCCTAGGCCTCTCTCACTGTGAGTCAAGTCAGAATAGCAAGAGACAGCTCCCAAATCCTGTATACAGCTAGAGCTTTAGATCTTGACACACTCAGCTATCTTTTATTGAATTTTCCAGAAACAAAGTGGCAAGCAGATTTTAAGTGACTGAAGAAACAGGACTGGGAATGACATGGTGGAATATCCTATCTTTTCCAAGAGTCTTAATTATTTCGTTTGGTTTATCTCTTTTGTTGTTGTTGTTTGTTTTCACATTGTAGGTAGCTTTCATTTCTAGAGGAGACACCCTGAGGACTCCACATGTAATGAAACAATGTGAGTGTGCTTTCAGCTGAGCTCTCTATGAGTCTGGGAGAAGGGCTATTTCCAGCTTGGAGTAGAGCTGTGCTGTGAGATCTCAACAGCCGTTCTTCACAGCAAGACTTTATTATTTAAAGACAAACTCAGAGATGCTTTGATTTGTTATGCTGGAAGGGGCCCTACGTTCAGTCTCTGATCTCACTGTTTTCCCTAAGAGGCTACAGAGAGGCAGCAACGTGCACAGGTTACTCAGCGGCTGATCCAGGACTCGTTCCCAAGAGTTTGAGTTTTCAGCTGCACTGCTTCAGTTTGAAGTGAATTTCCAGATCATATTCAAATGCAAGGACCAAAACACATTCAGAAGTGAAAGATAAAGCATTTTCCCCTCAGAATATATACTTGCTTTATCTTTATTAGGAATAGATGAGTCTTAATTATTTGCAATGCATATTTTGAAAGGGGAAGAGAGAGTAATTAAGGCAAATGCATATCTATCCTATAATTATAATGGAGAAATAGAACTACTTCAGAAAGAATTTTAAAATAAATTTAGAATACATTAGTTATATGCTGAATTTCATGTCATGGTTTAGCCAGTTGTGGGAAGGGGAGTTTGTTTGGGGACTGAGAAGAGACAAAACTTTATTATTGGAAGCCTCCTACCTTTTTGCATGTATATGCTTCCCTTCAGATCCTTAAACCAGACAAGAGTGTTGTTATATCCTCCCAGTCACATAGACAAGTATGGGAGGTAGCATGGAGTCTCCATCCTTTGGACAAACAGAGCAAGCCTTCACTGAGGCACAGGAGTTTTGCTGAGACTTACCAAGATTTTTTGGAGCATAAAGCAAGACCCCCAAATTAAGTTCCAAGATGGTAACCAACATAGAGATGTTAACAAACTTTAAATAGAGGCACTGTGTATGTAACGGGAGAGATTCTGCCTCTGTAGATTCTAATGCAGCAGGCAGGTGTTCCTGAATCAATTTTTGATACCATGGAACAGAGTTTGAATGTTCATAAAGGTGGTTTATTTTGGAAGTGTCTATAACTTTTACCTTTTTGGAAATCATTTTTTCTTCAAGATTATAATCTTTATCATTGAGAAATTACTGTATAATAAGCCCGGGTTTACTAGCTACTCAAAAGAAAGAGAGCCCCAAAGCTATTTTCATCAATAAAGAGGTAGAAGAGCTGATCAATAGATCAATGCAGATCATTCTCAACTTATGATGGGGTCATGTCCTGATAAGCCCATACAAGCTGAAAATATTCTTAGTTGAAAATGCTTTTAATATACCCCGCCTACTGAACATCATAGGTTAGCATATCTTAAATGTGTTCAGAACATTCACATTAGCCTACAGTTGGGCAAAGTTATCTAACACAAAGCCTATTTTATATTAAAGCATTCAAGATTTCACGTGACTTATTGAATACTATACAGAACATGAAAAACAGAACAGTTGTACAAGTAGAAATGGTTGTAAGCCTATCGGTTCTTTACCCTTGTAATTGCCTGGCTGATTGGGAGCTGCAACTCTTTGCCCCTGCCCAGCATCATGAGAGAGTATCGTACTCCATTATCACTAACGCAGGAAAAGATAAAAATTCAAAGTATGATTTCTACTGAATACTTATTGCTTTCACACCATCATAAAGTCAAAAAATCATGTCAGACTATTGCAGGTCAGGAACCATCTGCAGTGGGATGAAGAGGCAAATAGTTGTCATTGGTAATTTAGCACCATGCCATTCCACCTCTTCTTTGGACCTCCCTAGCCTCTGCTGTCAGTCATATTTGCTTTGCAGAGATAGACTTTTGAGATTTTAGGATGGCATTGCTGGTGGGAAAGTTTGGAGTCAAGAAAAAAGAATGTTAGGCAGTTTTGACAGGGAGTATCCAAGTTCAGTAGCCAGGAATACGCTATTAGGAAGGGGGGTAAGTGCACAGGCTGGGCCAGGGCTGACTCTCAGAAAGTACCAGTCAACTCAGCAAGCAGGTCTTGTTCCAGACTCTGGGATTCTCATTTTTTACATATCTCCATAATTAAAACTTTACTAGTAATAACTCATTAACACCATTTGCCTACCATTTTAAACAATGTGAGTGATAAAATATTCCTCCTCTCCAAAGAGGCCCATTCCCACTTTGACAAAATTGGATCATTGTATAAATATTTTTCAATGTAATGTTAATCCTGAACATTTTATCTCTCATCAGTATCCTTTATATTATAAATTTTATATATGCCTATCATGTCATAGTTTGTTTACACAATCCCCCATTTTTTGTCTAATTTAAATCAACTATTTATAATTTTTCTCTTTTATATTTAATTACCTGTATTTAAAATTTTTTTAAATGTTTATTCATTTTTTGAGAGAGAGAACGTGAGAGTGGGGAGGGGCAGGTAAGAGAGGGAGACAAAGAATTCCAAGCAGGCTCCAGGCTCCAAGCTGTCAGTACAGAGACCCACGCGGGGCTTGAACCCACTAACCGTGAGTTCATGACCTGAGCAGAAGTCTGAAGCTCAACCAACTGAGCCACCCAGGCACCCCTAATTACCTGTGTTTTATTTTTTTTTCTAAAATTTTTTTCACATTTATTTATTATTGAGATAGAGAGAGACACAGAGCATGAGCAAGGGAGGGGCAGAGAGAGGGGTGACACAGATTCCAAAGCAGGCTTGATGCAGGGCTCGAAGTCACCAACTGCAAGATTATGACTTGAGCTGAAGTTGGTCGCTCAACCAACTGAGCCACCCAGGCATCCCTAATTACTGGTATTTTGAAAGTGGAACTATTTGAGTCCAACTGTATGGAAAAAAAAAATTAAGGCTTATTCTAATAGAAAAAACTTCACTATAGACAGTTATTACTATTGACAATCCCATCAATCATGTAAGAGAGCAAACATTTCCCATTAGCTGTGCCAATACTGGGATCTATCTTAAAACAACACATTTTTTTGTACCGTTTGGATAAATACCTAGTAGTGCAATTTCTGGGTCATAGGGTAGTTCTGATTTTAATTTGAGGAATCTCCATACTGTTTTCCAGACTGGCTGCACCAGTTTGCATTCCCACTGGCAATGCAAAAGAGATCCTCTTTCTCCACATCCTCACCAACATGTGTTGTTGCCTGAGTTGTTAATGTGAGCCACTCTGACAGGTGTAAGGTGGTATCTCCTTGAGGTTTTGATTTGTATTTCCTTGGTGATGAGTGATATTGATCATCTTTTCGTGTGTCTGTTAGCCATCTGGATGTCTTCTTTGGAGAAGTGTCTATTCATGTCTTTTGCCCATTTCTTCACCGGATTTTTTTTTTTTTATTTTTTTATTTTGGGTGTTGAGTTCATAGATTTTGGATACCGATCCTTTATTTGATAGGTCATTTGCAAATATCTTCTCCCATTCCATCAGTCACCTTTTATTTTTGCTGATTGTTTCCTTCTCTGTGCAGAAGGTTTTTATCTTAATGAGGTCCCAAAAGTTCATTTTTGCTTTTGTTTCCCTTGCCTTCAGTGACATGTCTAGTAAGAAGTTGTTGCAGCCGAGGTCAAAGAGGTTGTTGTCTGTTTTCTCCTCTAGGATTTTGACAGTTCTCCTACTTCACATTTAGGTCTTTCATCCATTTTGAGTATATTTTTGTGTATGGTGTAAGAAAGTGGTCCAGGTTCATTCTTCTGCATGTCACTGTCCAGTTTTCCCAACACCGTTTACTGAAGAGACTGTCTTTTTCAATTGGATATTCTTTCCTGCTTTGCCAAAGATTAATGGACATTTGTGGTTCCATTTCTGGGTTCTCTGTTCTGTTCCTTTGATCTCTGTGTCTGTTTTTGTGCCAGTACCATACCGTCTTGATGATTACAGCTTTGTAAAACAGCTTAAAGTCTGGAATTGTGAGAACTTCAGCTCTGGTTTTCTTTTTCAACATTACTTTGGCTATTTGGGGTCTTTTCTGGTTCCATACAAATTTTAGAATTATTTGTTCTGGCTGTGAAGAATGCTGGTATTATTTTGACACGCATTGCACTGAATATGTAGATCGCTTTGTGTGGTATTAACGTTTTAACAGTATTTGTTCTTCCAATCCATGAGCATGGGATATTTTTCCATTTTTTGGGTGTCTTTTTCAATTTCTTTCATAAGGTTTCTACAGTTTTCACTGTATAGAGTTTTCATTTCTTTGGTTAGGTATTTATCCAAAGGATACAAAAATGCTGATTCAAAGGGGCACCTGCACCTCAATGTTTATAGGAGGACTATTGACAATAGCCAAAATATGGAAAGAGTCCACATGTCTATCAACTGATGAATGGATAAAAAAGATGTGATATATATATATATATATATATATATATATATGTATGTGTATGTATATATACATACATATAGACTGGTTGTTGTATTTAATTTTTGTTGTTGTAATTTATATTACTTTGATTAGTTATGGGCTGATCACATTTAGCTTTAGTTTTTTCCAAAATCAAGAAGGGATCATATTCTCTCACATTTTCTTTATTATAATATATATATATGTATATGTATGTATGTATGTGTGTATATATATGTGTGTGTGTGTGTGTGTGTGTGTGTGTATGTGTGTGTGTGTGTGTGTGTGTGTGTGTATATATATATATATAACGGAATATTACTTGGTTATCACAAAAAGAACAAACTGAGGGTTGCTGGTGGGGTATTGGGTTGGGGGATGGCCTAAATGGGCAAGAGGCATTAAGGACAGTGCTTGTTGGGACGAGCACTGGGTGTTACCCATAAGTCATGAATCACTAAATTCTATTCCTGAAATCATTATTACACTATATACTAACTTGGATTTAAATTAAAAAAACTCAGAAATATAAATAAAAAAACTTAATCAGTTTGATATATACTAGCTGTTGTATTTAATTTGTTATCGTAATTTACATTACTTTGATTAGTTATGGGGCTGATCACATTTAGCTTTAATATTTTCCAAAATCAACAGGGGATCATATTCCCTCACATTTGTTCTAGCATTTTTCTTCTTTGTATTTATTGTTATACTTCATTAGAATACATTTTGAAACATAAAATAGTCCATCAGTTAATATGCTCTATTGAATAGTCATTCCATCTTCTCCTTTCTGATATGCAATTACTTTCTCTCTTTTCTAAGTGTTTATTTATTTAGAGATAGAGAGCATGCATGCGAGTGGGGGAGACACAGAAAGAGAAGGAGATAGAGAATCCCAAGCAAGCTCCATGCTGTTAGCACAGAGCCCGACACAGGGTTCTATCTCTTGAAACATGAGATCATGACCTGAGCTGAAATCAAGAGTCTGATGCTTAATTGACTAAGCCACCAAGGTGCCCCTCTTTTTCTTTCTCTCTCCATATTTATGTATGAGATATAGAAGATGACATCTATATATATGACTATATACATATAATTTATATATATGGTTGAATTTGCACCTTTGTTTTATAAACCATAGGTTCTATACTTAGGACAGTGTCACTCTAATTATTTTTCTTCTATATTTCTATATCAAGTACGGTATATTCTCCTTGATAATATTTTCTAATTTGAGTTTTTTCCAACCCTTATTCTCTAAGATACACTGGAAATATCACACATACAAATTAAAAACAATAACAAAAAAACCCTCCTGTTAGAAATTTTGTTAGAATTATACTAGTTTCTAATTTTATTACATTATAATTTGTCTTGTTGGCATTGAATGACTTCTATTTTTTTAATTAGTGAGGTTTTTCCTGTAAGTACTTCATGAACCATAAAAGAATATAGAGGTTTTTTCAGGGGATTACTATTGTTAATTGTTTTCCAATTTTCTGTATTTTATCTCTGCTTTACCCTACCACTTCATCGTTTATTAACAATTACTTTTAGTCTTGCTCTTTTGATTCCTATTTATTTTTTTTATGTGTTGGAATACATTGCCTAATAACTTTTCTATTTTTTTAAAAAAGCCAGAGAAATGTAACAAAGACATATTAGATTTTCCCATAATTGTGTTTTGTGAGTTTCTTTTATTTCTGACAGCCTAACTGTAGTTACGTTGGTATTTTATTACGTGACACATAAAGTTATTATTGTAAATTTATTGAGAATTGTACTTATTAGCAAAAAAATAATCAATTTCTATCTCATTTAATATTTTCTTTGGATTTTTCTTATATCCTATTGACTGTCACTGCTTCCTTTTTGTTTGAATTTCCTTGATAAGTCTTTACTCATTCTTTTATATCTTTAACCTAAATTTTATTTTGGATACTTCTTATGTAAATAGCATTTTTATAGTAATTTAATTTAAAATAGTTTAATTTATAATAGTTTAATTTAAAATCCAAATAGCCTAAAACAGCATCTGTCTTGAGGAATTGAGGGAGGGTATGGGAACAAGTGATGGCCTAATTTATATTTAAGAAAGCAAAATCTCTAGCTCCCTTGCCTTACATAGGATCATACAAGAGGGAAAATGAATAGTGAAATTTCAAAGCCCATTCTTCCGGGCTGTTAAGAGGTGAGACTCAGAGGAGAAGGGCTGTTTGGGTCGTGATATTAATAAGACTTTGGAAAAGCAAAGGCAAGACAGAAGACTATTTGTGGTTCAAAAGCTAGATAAACTGCTCAGCTTAATAAAGGGGAAGGGGTTGCTGAGTAACCTGTAAGCAGAGTGGTGAGGGGTTCTTGGCAATATGAGAGGGCTGGAGATACACAAGGAGTCTTAAGGAGGAAAGGACACACCATAGGGTGAAAGCACATTTCCATGGTCCCAGAGCTTCAGTGTTATCTGCAATGCCCAGCATTTCCTGTCTAGGGAGTCGGACATGGGGAAACACAGGAGAGGGGCAGGAGGAAGAGCTGGAGACATAGAAGGTCAGATACAAGCAAGGTTTAGAGTTCAGATACAAAAGAACTTGGGTCCAGCAAGAACTTTAAGTATACACCACCACAGCACATTGAGCTCATAAAATGTGAGATACTACAATGCGTGTTTTTTTTTTTTTTTTAATGTCATAGAAGAATATAATCTCCTTTGACATCTGGATTACCTGGTTAGAATTTTACTGTTGAACCTAACCTGACAAACTGCTTTTCAACAAGAAGCATAATCTACTTACAGTTATTATCGTATCTGATGTATTTGGGGTTATTAGCATCACATCATTTTGTGTGTAATTTTGTTATTTCTTATTCCTACCTTTCCAGTCATATGTTTTCGGGCCTATTTTTTTCTTTAATCTGAAGTGTTCTCTTGCTTCCATGATTTCCAAGTTACATGCACTTTATTTATTTTATTTATTTGTTTTTTTAAATAGTGGTTATACTTGAGGAATTTCAATTATTTCAACTTACTACCTTTCTTTAATCCTCATTGTGAGGAGTGAAGTGGTAGTTAGAATTATGTTAAATGAACATTTAGCCTTTACTTTCAATCTCCTCTCCCCTATTGCTTCTCTACTTGTATAATTAACAGTTACTATCCTTTCTTCCTCAGTTTGAATTCTGTTGATCCTTTTTGATTTAGAGTACAATGCCAAGTAGTTTTCAGAAAGAATACACAAGTAGGTGTCTATTTTTTACCACTTGAATGCCTGATAATGTCTTTTTATAGCTTTGTCACAAGAACAAAATCGAGGATGGATAAATAAATTTGGGGTTACATTTTTAGCTGTGGTTCACTTTTTACAACTGTAAATATTGCCTGATTATTTTTTGGTGTTGAGGTTGAGAAGGAGATATCCAGATGCAATATGAATTTTGTTCCTTTATAAGTTATCTGCTTTCCTATATAGTAGTTGAATTTCTCCTACATCTGTTGTAAAATTTAACAGTCATAACTAGGATATGTTATAATATTATATCTTTTCATTATTTACATCTTATATATGCCAAATTCCTTTGATAAAAATTCAGGTCTTTCTTCAGGTTAACATTAATTTTTTTTCACTTATTACTGATTTTGTGATTTCTTATAAATGATTTACCTTTTCCCTGTGATGTCTATGATTGGTTGGATTTTCTCTTTCCTCTATATCAAATATATTTCCTTACATTATTTTTGCCTTTTTGTATTTCTTTTCTGAATTCTGGGTTGATTATTTGAATTTATCTTTTATTATATTAAAATATGCAGAATTCAGTCTACTGTTCACTCTCAATATCAGGGCTCAGAGTACAGATAAGTAGGAGATACATTATCTATACAGACTTTAAAAACAATAATAAAGCCCCCATAGCCAGTAAAGAAATCAAATTAGTAATCAAAAATCTCCCAAAAAATGAGTCCAGGGTCAGATGGCTTTCCATGGGAATTCTACCAAACATTTAAAGAATTAACACCTATTCTCTCTTGAAGCTGTTCCAAAAAAAAAAAAAAAAAAAAAAAAAAAAAAAAAAAAAAAGAAAAAAAAAAAGAAATGGAAGGAAAAACTTCCAACTCTTTCTATGAAGCATTACCTTGATTCCAAAACCAACAAATTCCCACTAAAAAGGAGAACGATAGATCAATTTCCCTGATGTACATGGGTGCAAAAATCCTCACAAGATATTAGCCAACCAGATCCAACATATATTAAAAAAATTATTCACCACTGCCAAGTGGGCTCTATACCTGGGATGCAGGGCTGGTTCGATATCCCCAAAACAATCAATGCAATTCATCACATCAATAAAAGAAAGGATAAGAACCACATGATCCTCTCAATAGATGCAGAGAAAGCATGTGACAAAATACAGCATCCTTTCTTGATAAAAACCCTCAAGAAAGTAGGGATAGAAGGATCACACCTTTAGATCATAAAAGCCACATATCAAAGACCCACTGCTAATATTATCCTCAATGGGGAAAAACTGAAAACTTTCCCCCTAAGGTCAAGAACAAGACAGGGATGTCCACTCTCACCACTGTTATTCAGCATAGTATTGGAAGTCTTAGCCTCAGCAATCAGACAATACCAAGCAATAAAATGCATCCAAATCATTCAGGAGGAGGTCAAACTTTCACTCTTCAAAGAGGACATGATACTCTATATGGAAAACCCAAGAGATTCCACGAAAAAACTGTGAGAACTGATCCTTGAATTCAGCAAAGTCACAGAATACAAAATCAATGCACAGAAATGGGTTGCATTCTTATATACCAATAATGAAGCAACAGAAAGAGAAATCGAGTCAATCCCATTCACAATTGCACCCAAAACTATAAATCACCTAGGAATATATCTAACCAAAGAGGTGAAAAACCTATAGACTGAAAACTATAGAAAGCTTATGAAAGAAATTGAAGAAGACACAAAAAAAATGGAAAAATATTCCATGCTCCTGGATTGGAAGAACAGATATTGTTAAAATGTCAATACTACCCAAAGCAATCTATGTATTCAATGCAATCCCTATAAAAAAGCACCAGCATTCTTCACAGAGCTAGAACAAACAATCCTAAAATTTGTATGGAACCAGACAAGACCCGAAATAGCCAAAGCAATCCTGAAAAAGAAAACCAAAGCAGGAGGTATCACAATCCCAGACTTCAAGCTATACTACAAAGCTGTAATCATCAAGACAGTATGGTACTGGCACAAAAACAGGCACTCAGATCCATGGAACAGAATAGAGAACCCAAAAATGGACCCACAAACGTATGGCCAACTAATCTTTGACAAAGCAGGAAAGAACATCCAATGGAATAAAGACAGTCTCTTTGGCAAGTGGTGCTGGGAAAACTGTACAGCGACATGCAGAAAAATAAACCTGGACCACATTATTACACCATACACAAAAATAAACTCAAAATGGATGAAAGACCTAAATGAAAGACGTGAATCCATCAAAATTCTCGAGAAGAAAGCAAGGAAAAACCTTATTGACCTTGGCTGAAGCAACTACTTACTCAACATATCACTGGAAGCAAGGGGAACAAAAGCAAAATCAACTACTGGGACCTCATCAAAAAAAAAAAAAAAAATCAAAAAACAAAACTAACAAACAAAAAACCTTCTGCACAGCAAAGCAAACAATCACCAAAACTAAAAGGCAACTGACAGAATAGGAGAAGATATTTGCAAATAACATATCAGAAAAAGGGTTAGTATTCACAATCTATAAAGAACTTATCAAACTCAACACCCAAAAAACAAATAATCCAGTGAAGAAATGGGCAAAAGACATGAATAGACACTTCTCCAAAGGACATCCAGATGGCCAACTGACACATGAAAAAATGCTCAATATGACTCATCATCAGGGAAATATAAATTGAAACCACAATGCGGTACCACCTCACACCTGTCAGAATGGTTAACATTAACAATTCAGGCAACAACAGATGTTGGCAAGGATGTGGAGAATGAGGTTCTCTTTTGCACTGTTGGTGGCAATGCAAGCTGGTGCAGCCAGTCTGGAAAACAGTATGGAGGTTCCTCAAAAAATTAAAAATAGAACTACCCTACGACCCAGCAATTGCACTACTAGGCATTTATCCAAGGGATACAGGTGTGCTGTTTCGAAGGGACACATGCACCCAATGTTTACAGCAGTGCTATCAACAATAGCCAAAGTATGGAAAGAGCCCAAATATCCATCGATAGATGAATGGATGAAGAAGGTGTGGTGTGTGTATACAAACACACACACACACACACACACACACACACACACACACACAGAGTATTACTCGACAATCAAAAAGAATGAAATCTTGCTATTTGCAACTATGTGGATGGAATTGGAGGATACTATGCTAAGCAAAATTATTCAGGGAAAGACAAATATCATATGACTTCATTCATATGAGGACTTTAAGGGACAAAACAGATGAACATAAAGGAAGGGAAGCAAAATTAATATAAAAATAAGGAGGGGGACAAAACATAAGAGGCTTTTAAATATAGAGCATAAACAGAAGGTTGCTGGAGGGGTTGTGGGAGGGTGGATGGTCTAAATGGGTAAGGGGCATTAAGCAATCTACTCCTGAAATCATTGTTGCACTGTATGCTAACTTGGATGTAAATTTAAAAAAATAACCATGGTTAAAATAGGAAAAAAAATAAAAATTTCAAAATAATACATAAAAAATAAGGTGTAAAAAACAAAACAATCAAAAACAAAACAAAAGAAAAAACAATAATAAAACCAACTAAAAGTCAGTTTGCTTTTTGTTATCACTGTTTGCTAACAAATACAATAATGCTCTTTTAGGGTACAGATTGTGTCTCCAGTCCAGGTAGTTCTACATAGTTCTGCATTAAAACAGGGAATATAAAGATTAACTAACAGACCTGTATATATTTCAAGTGTGTCTTTCTACATGGCAGTTTTATTTGTGCTTAAAATTTAAGGCAGTGAACAAAATGTGAATCACAAGTGCATTGTTTTGGATCGGTAAATGCAAATTTTCATTTATACATAAAATATTTTATTGTATTTAAATATATATATGTGTGTATATATACGTGTATATATATGTGTGTATACATATATATATACACACACACACATATATATATATATATATATATATATATATAGAGAGAGAGAGAGAGAGAGAGAGAGAGAGAACACGAACACACAAGTGGATGAGAGGAGCAGAGAGAGAGAGAGAGAGAGATAATCTCAAACAGTCTCCATGCTACTCACGGAGTTCAAATACGGGGCTCAATCCCAGGACCCTGTGATCACAACCTGAAATGAAAGGAAGAGTTGGATGCTCAACTGACTGAGCCACCCAGGCACCACTAAACAATATTTTTAAAATAGAATCTATTCTTTCAAGTGATAATGGCTTTAGAACTAAAAAATAAGTAAAATTATGGTTAGTACTTGATTACTACCTGTTAATTTTTTCATATAGGGGAAAGAGATTAAAAAGTAATCTCTGATTATCAAATATGCTAGTCACATCACTGCCAACCATGATGATAGCTTTTTGTAGCAGCTCACTCAATAGGAAAGTCCGATGACTTAGGTTTTCTCTTTGGGACAGAATCTATTCTTCAAGGAAATATCTATGTATTGATATTTCTTCCTTCTGGCTATCTACTCTGGGATATAAACCTTATGAACTTTGACATTCTGCTTGGTGTGGCCATCTGGTTTATGCTGATCTCCTTTTTCTTCCTGCACCCCAATCCTGCATAAATGGAACTATGTGAGTTATTTTTAAACTCTCCCATCCTTATTTCCTAGACACGATTTTTGCAGGTCTCTGTGCTTCTTACAGTCTTCTCTACACTCCATCTTGAAGAAATTCATCAAAGCTTCTGATTTTTAATGGCACCCTTTATAGTTTCAGGTTGGTAGATTTTTTTCCATTTTATTATTATTTGTTTTATTTCCATAGACATCCATGAGGGTGGTGGGGAAACATCTCTGCTCCTTATCTTTTTGCAAATTCTCTGCTTCTTATGGATTTCAATTTCCCAAACTTTGTCATTTCTACATTTCTGAAAGAGGTGTTAATAAGCAAGGAATGTGTGTGTGTGTGTGTGTCTGTGTGTGTGTGTGTGTATGCAAGCAAGCATGTGAAGTCGTGTGCAAATATGTGTGTGGATTAATTTTAAAGACTTGCAGCTGTTAGAAGGAAGCTCTTGAGTAATCCTATAATTACAGTGTGCTGAATAGTTTTAATGAATCTATGTAATTTTATTTTTCTTTCTTTGAATTCACACACGAGTCTGACTAAGAGTACTGTTTTGACAAATTCTTGACCTAGAATTTTAAAATTTATACATGTTTGCATTCATAAAAGAGGAGATCCAGAAAAATGCTTTGATCAATTCAGGAAATGTAACCTTTATGGTCCCAAAGAGAACACCCACAGTAGCTTGCAGAGGTAGGAGAATAGGTTAAGAATGACTGTTTTGAAGCTGAAAGCTCAGGATCAGTTTAGGGAGTTGTACCCAGGACTGTAAAATTCTTTATTTTATCCTATATACTTCAGAACTGATGTTTTTCTAGTCTTAGATTTATCCAGTGTAATGTACCTTTGATAAAACTGGTTCTACAGAATGTGGCCGAATCTCTGGCTTCTGAGGGAGTACTAGCAGGTCCATAATACTGGCTGCAGGTACAGCAAGAATGTAAAACTCCTGGAAAACACCAGAGGGATTTAAACAATTCAGTACTGAGCTGGGAGCCTGGGATAAATAGAATGCTATTACTGAGACAGTAATATTTGCCAAGATTAATAGTTGAATTACTTGAAAGTTAATATTTATGATGTTTAAGAGCTAAGTCCATAAGGAAAGTAGAAGGAAGGCTATTTAATAATGGCATTTTTTTTTTTTTTAACATGAGAAAGGCAGCCTAGGGGACAAAATCAAATCGTTTGTGTGGGTGGGGGGAAAGAAGACAATTCAAATCCTGGCACCCTGTGAGTTCTCTCAGGTTCACCCCTTGAGAGTAAGTCTTTCATTCCCACCCCACCCCGTCATATGCACATCCTATGATGTATCTCCAGTGAACTGGATCATTTGCTGAACACACGTTTCTTTTCATAGCACTGTTCCTTATACTAAGCCCTGTGCTTAGAATGCCTTTCCTCTTCTTGTCTGCGCGAGAAACCCCTCCTCATAGATCAAGGCACAGTTCACATGTTCCCTCTACTGTGAAATAAACAAAGTTGTTACAATCCCTGTGCCCATAACACCCCATCACCTTCCCCTCCCCACTGGCCTGCAAGCTCCTTGAGGACTGAACTCTGCCCTATTCCTCTTTGCATTTCCTGTATCTTAAACATGTCTGCTCTTCAGCAGAAGCCAAGTATGTTAAATATAGGAAGGGGTGAAGGAAACAATCCCATGTTAAATTTACCTCTATAACCTAGACTCAAGAGTGCTCTATTTCCTTTGGGTGATGGGCTTTCTAGAACATTGGGAAATTAGAGATACAGATGTTGTTCAAGGGTACCTAGACATTTGACAGTACTTTTGCCTCATGGGTGACAAAGTCCCTGTTTATGCTAAATTTGTATCAGGAGTAAGGATATCTGTAAATAGGCCCTTCAAAAGAAGTACATAAATCATTGGTGTAGGTTTTTCTGAATTGATGTTGAAAGACTGAGTAACAAGTACAGTGTCCTAACACATATTTTGCTTTTTTCTTTAAGTTTTCTTAAATATTTATTTTTGAGAGAGAGACAGCATGTGAGTGGGAGAGGGGCAGAGAGAGAGGGAGATACAGAATCCAAAGCAGGCTCCAGGCTGTGAGCTGTTAGCACAGATGCCGATGTGGGGCTCAAACTCCTGGGCCACAAGATCATGACCTAAGCCCAGTTGGTTGCTTAACTGACTGAGCCACCCAGGTGCCTATTTTTTTCTTTAGGCTTACAGCAACCTCAAAGACTAATCTGGAAGCTCAGTAGGGGAGGCAGAAAAGCCACACTACATTATATTGCTCTGGCAACATATTCTATAATGGCATTTACGAGGGCTTCATAAATTAAGAATTCCTAACAGTGTACATGTATGATTTTTCCCTGCCATCTGTGAACCACCTGCAATGCTGCAAATTATTTATACTGGACTGCATGGATCACTCTCATCAGCACTGTACTTATCAGAGCTGGTCTATACGATGTGCAATGTCTTGGATTTCACAGAGCAGGTTTTCAAGTCCCCAGTTATGGGGAAATGAACGGAAATTAATGTAATACGCACTTCATGCGTACATGTAAAGAAGTTCCCACTTTCAGGGTCTTCACAAACACGTCTGTGACTTGCTTAAGATGATATTCTGAATCAAAGTAACAAAGTTAACCCGTAACTTACTTTTTCATCGTATCTATGCATGAACTCCTGTTCATGCTTCTACCCCCTCCTTCTTCATATGCTAGCTCGTAATTCTAAAATTGGTAACAATTTAAAGGGAATATTTCAGAATCTGCTTCTGCCTTGGAAAGATCTATCTACAGTAGCTGGTTACAGGGAATTACGTGAGAGCTTCTTGACCATTGCGCTAAGGCGCATTTGGGTTGCTAAAATGCCATACAACTGTGCTGAGATACTGATTCCTTCAATCCCCAGAGCAGCCAGAACAAAGAGACCTCTGGCCGCAAACAGCCTCATACTTTCCTTCAAGTCTGCAGGCCAAATGCTGTAATTTGTTGTGTGTGCCATGATATGTGAATACATTTTAAAAGCACTGAATTGTAGCATGTTGATATAAAAACTCATGAGGTATATCGGCAAGAGTACCACAATGACATTGAGAGGGCCATAGTACAGTGGCCAGGAGCCTGGACTTGATAACGTGCTCTGTGAGTTTGTTTCCCGAGTCTGTTCTTTATGAGTCATACAACATCTGACGAATAACTTAGCTTTTCTACATGTCACTTTTCTCATCTGCAAAAGAGAGGTAATAAAACCTTGCCTTTAGGATTGAGAAGATAAAGGAACATAGCCAGAGTGCTTAGAACATGCCTGATATACAGTAAAGGCAATGAAAGTGTTTACTATTATGATTAATTTTTTGGTGAGGATCTGTCTCCAGCATCTACAATACTCTCATTAAGATGCATTCATCTCCCATATACAATGAACGAGCACAATATGTTTATATTTATTCATGTCAAATCTATAGCACTAAGGACTTCCCTTAAAATTCTTATGGTCTCATTGACATCACTTCACCAACAGGTACTTTTTATTCTAGAGGAGTTGTATAAAAATTCAGAAAAGTTTTCTTGGACTAGATTTAATGACTTAATGATTAGATAAATAGTACAAAGAAAAAATAATCCCCCAAACTGGTAAATTGCAGTAGCTTGTGAACCAGATAATTTGCTCAACAGCATGTTTTATTAGGAAAAATCTGAAGAGGGAACATAGGAATGGATTCCCAAGCTTTGATAGCTCTAACATGTAGACCTGAGAAGGTCTACTTCACAACACAGGACATGCCCCTGACATGCAATTTTTCCCTCTCATCTAGCCATTTTCCTATACCAACCAACTTTTTTTTTTTCTCTTAAGGAACTATTGTTGATAGGTTAGTACAAAGTAGAGGTCCCCAGTGGACTGGGATTTGTTCCTCAATTGATCCAAACTATACAGTGTCATACTTCAAAATGGATAAAATGTGATCATTCCAAGATTTTTTTTCTTAACTACAGGTGGCACACGTGTCATCTTTTTGATTTGTGGCTAAAGCTGCCAAGAATTTAGTATTTCACTAGCATCTTTATTAGTGGTACCCAAAGAATTGCTGCACACATTGATATAGTGCAGGGATCTGCTATTATGTTTGAGGAATACTGAAAAGATTTTTTTCATTCCCTACTATCAACTCAGTGCTTCAGTTCATTTCAATTCCACACATCTGATAACTACTCCCTTTCTGAAAATCAAGTCTATCCCTTAACTAACATTGTCATCAAGCCATAAATTAATCATGCAGTTTATTCACCCCACTGCTGCAGTCATTCCCCAATAGCAACGTGGATGCCTCAGAGAATAAGTTGACTATGGAAGTGCACAAAATGGCATCTTAATGACCTGAAGAGCTAATACACTTCTGTAAGTGCCTAGCTAAATATCACAGAGTGACTTGGACACTGGGGAAAGGTTGGCTCATTATTCCACTGTGCTGAGTTCAATCACTTGGGTTCTCTTTATTTGCTGTTGGCCTTTCCCTTTTCCTTTATCTGCTCATGCATAAAGGATATTGATTTAAATAAAAGATACTGTAAACATGCACTTTGTTAGGGAAATCTGACTATGCAAGTATAATTTCAAAGGTCAGAGTTCTAGCAATGCTTGATTTACATTAATTTGTGCTTGAGGAAATGCCTACTTGACTAAATTAAAAAAATTTGATTCACATATTGCTCTGTGCTCTTCTATCATGTTCTGCCAGAGCTGATCAAAGTGGAAAATCATATTCAATAGAAAATTTCCTACTTGGATCACCCAATGTAGTACAAAAGATTAAACCTCTGGGGAAAATATATAGCCTTTATTCAAGTTTCAAAGATTTTGTACCTCCATCCTAAAGTGTTTTGCCATAGTGGAATAAATAATCTTTAAAAATAAAAACTATTTAACAGCTGTTTCTAGGAGAACACACCTTTTAAATTACATGAAGAAATTTAAATGGTGTGTTTTACAGACATGGAAAAACTGACAAAGTTTGTTTTTAATTTTTTTAATGTTGATTTTTAAGAGAAAGATCTAGAGTGTAAGCAAGGGAGGGACAGAGAGCGAGACACAGAATGGAAGCAGGCTCCAGGCTCTGAGCTGTCAGCACAGAACCCGACTTGGGGCTGGAACTCACAAACTGGGAGATCATGACAGGAGCCAAAGTCCATGCTTAATCAACTGAGACACCCAGGCACTTCAAACAACTGCCATTTTTCTGAAAAAAAGATTATATGCTTCATGTATTGCAAAAATTGCAAATCATCTAACTCGTTTGATTACTCCAGTAAAAATGTCTGCCTTTAAATGCCCTAAGTTTTGCATATAAATTTACTTTTCAGTGTTGATTTGCTTGTATTAAAATGTACTTCTATTAATAAGACTAATTAACATTTTCTTAGAGTGCTTTCCCTCCAGTGTACTTTCAAAATTGTTTATTTGCCATTTTGTTACTTCAATTTTTCTGCAGAGTAAAAAGATAAAGATGAATTGGGGTGCCTGGGTGGCTCAGTCAGTTAAGTGTCTGACTTCAGCTCAAGTCATGATCTCATAGTTCGTGGGTTCGAGCCCCATGTAGGGCTCTGTGCTGACAGCTTAGAGCCTGGAGCCTGCTTTGGATTCTGTGTCTTCTTCTCTCTCTGCCCCTCCCCTGCTTGTACTCTGTCTCTCTCTCTGAAAAATAAACGTAAAAAAATTAAAAATATAAAGATGAGTTAAAACTTTGTTAATAAGCAAATGCAATTGACATCAGGGTCATAGGCAGAAAAATGCTTTAATTATGTAGTATCATGTATTTTTTTTAAACTTGTTATCTGTGGGTTTATTTGTCAAACAAATTTAGTTCTAATTTTCAGATATATCTCTTACTAGCTAAATTGTGAACAGGAGATAATAATTACTACCTTATAAATTGTTGAACAAAGTGACCACTTAGGAATCCTTTCATTTTTATGGTTTTTATTTTTTAAAGTTTATTTATCATTTGAAAGAGGGAGAGAGAGAGAGTGGGGGGGGGGAGGGGCAGAGAGAGAGGGAGAGAGAGAATCCCAAGCAGGCTCCGCAGAGCCTGACGTGGGGGCTACAACTCATGAAGCACAAGATCATGACCTGAGCTGAATCAAGTCTGATGAGCCACCCAGGCACCCCTAGAAATCCTTTTATTAGGTTTATTCTCCTTGCAATGTGTTAAGGGCCCTATTGTTCCATTTCCTCCTTATGAGATACCTTTAAGGTAGGTAGCAATATTGTCATCAACATCACATACCTATGAAACTGCACAATCAGGATTGGAATTTTGGTAGTCTGACTCACCAAAACAAACCAAACCAAATCAAAACACCCAAACAAACACACACAACGAAAACTTACCCACTGAATTACTGTTGCTAACTAGAGATATTTTTAAAGGACATGAAAGATTGCCTGCAATCTGCCAGTAGCTCAGTTAAATATCATAATTGTTTTAATATTCCATAAAGGACACCTAAGTGATCAGAATTCAAAATTAATACTGGAGTCAATGAGCACTTACTTGTCTTGGTAGATGAAATTCTAGACCTACCTTTGGCTTAGTTTATTGTTACATTAAGTATCTCTGGTGGTATGTATTTTCCTGTGCTTGAATTCTGACTTTAAGCCCAATACTTCTCTGTCAAATTCTCTCGAAGTGTAAATACTTTTGCCAGATTTATATTCTTTCAATAGTTAGACTAATACAGCAAATACAATCTTTTCTATTTTTGTTTTAGTTATGTGCCTGTGCCTAGTTCATGAAACCTTTCATTCACTTGAATTATTCCCCTAGCCCCAATTTACATCTACACTTTTGCTGCTGCCTTTTTCATTGAAAATCCTCAAATCCTCAATAAAATTTCCCAAGACGAGAATCTTAGAGCCCGAATAGTGCATATATAAGTATTCTGCATATTCTTAATCATTAGCTACTTGTAGCCATTTTGTTCCAAAGTGAGCATAGCCCTTGGTTGTCTCATCTGTGGGTCATTTTTTCCTTACAAATGCCCAGACTATTGTACACAGATAAGGAATCATGATGAAGTTTTGTGAGCTTGAGGTGTACTTGGGATTTACAAGTGAATTAAAGTGATGCTATCCTAGGAATAGTCTTGGTCATCCTTTTAAGAGTGAAATCAACACTTATTGCTAGTTCTAGTGTTTTTTAAGCTATTATATATTGAATGTGGAGGAGTAATACAAAGCTAGGAACAAAGATCAAAAGACTTTGTTTAGTCTCTGCAATGGCATTATACGGTCATTAACCACTGTGCACCACAATTTCATTCATTAAAACACACACATGCCTAAGAAACCTAACATGTACAGTGTATGCATATGTATATGCACCAAATATAGCTCATGTGCACATGTGCATGTATATACACACACAATCCCAATTCTAGACGAGTTATTTTATCTATATTACATGTGATAGAATACATGCAATGTCTAATTCAGTTAAATAGTTTTATTTAAAAAAACTAGATAATTAACTAGATTTTTATTTGACATTAATTATGTAGCTAATAGCTCTAGGTTTTTTCCATTTCCCTCTGTGCTTTTGCCTATGTATACATCTATGGAATCAATTTGTTTAATACAATGGAACCTTATCATAAACCATTTTGCTATAGCATCTTTTCAGTGATATCAGTGCAACAGAATATATTCTGAAGGCTCATTATGATGCCAAGTAGTTCTGCCTCATTTTTTTTATTTATTTATTTTGAGATAGAGACAGCATACGTGGGGGAGGGGCAGATAGCGGGAAAGAGAGAACCCTAAGCAGGCTCCGTGCTGCCAGCACAGAGGCCAAGACAGGGCCTGAACTCACGAGACCACAAGATCATGACCTGAGCCGAAACCAAGAGTCCGATGCTTAACCAACTGAACTGCCCAGGCGCCCCCTCTTTCATGAGGTCATGACCTCACATTCTGTGAGATGGAGCCCTGTGTTGGGCTCTGTGATGACATGAAGCCTGTTTGGGATTCTCTCTCTCTCTCTCTCTCTCTCTCTCTCTCTCTCTTTCTCTCAGAAGAAATAAACAAGTTAAAAAAAAAAAGTGAGAACCTGAAAAATGGATCCAGTCTCTTTATTATCACATACACTTATTAATTACTTATACTGAACATTTGGGTTTCTCACTATAACAAAGGCCCAGTCAGAATCACCAAGATCGAGAGTAGCAGTGAATCCTATGGGTCATAAACCCAGAATCTTCATGTTCTGTAGTATTTTCAAATGAGGTTTGTATTTTTTCATAAATAAAACCATTAAAACACATGTTTGACACCCAAGTGTTGGTTTTCTTAACCTTCAAGATTTTCTGTGACATTTTAATGCGAAAGGCAAAAATATCCATTACTTGGTTTTCAAGTTCCTCTTTAAAATTTTTTGACAGCATCACTTCCCACAAAAGTATCTCCTAAAAATGGCCTGAGGTAACCTCAATGGGATAATGGTTTATAAATACATTTTAGTTAGTTCAGTGGTAATTAGTGACACATGAGTGAAGAACCATATTTTAAGTTCATGGATACTGAGCTTAGTGAATGATGTTTTGCTTTAGAAGAGTCTGTTGGGGGCTATCATGAATAATAATGAGGGAAGAACATGTATTTGCATCTTTAGTGAATGTCCTGAGGCAGCAAGGCCTTGAGAACCCTCATGTCCGGGGTTCCACAGCCTGAGCCGCATCCCAGACTACCCTCCCCAGCAGAGCAAAGCTGCAATCAGCATGTTGCTGCAAAGGATCATTACCTTTTTGACACCACTTTCGTTGCTTCTTTCATCCTAAATTTCTCTGAGAACAAGTTTTATTCTTTCTGTAACTACAATACATCTCGTTTTGACACTTTTTATCAGTAATTACAAAAGAATCAGTAGACTGGAATTTGGAGTAATTCAGATATTGTCTAACTCGAATGTAGCTCCTGCTTTTGTAGAGCTTCTGATATGAAATGTGACAATGCAGACTTTCCTGCTTTGTGCAGTGAGGACCAGATAAAGAGTATCTGCTCAAAATCCCCTCATTAGAGGTAACCTTTGGACACCCTTCCTAAATCAACACTATTCCTATCTTTCTCTACTTCCTCTCCCCTGAATTATGTTCTTTGTAGCACACATCACTTTCTAACATTGTATTTATTAATTCACTTCCTGTCTCTCCAGTGGAATATAAGCTTTATAAAAATAGCATTTTGTCTATCTTATTCACCTTTATATCTTGAGTACTACAACACTGTCTTGCACGTTTTTACTGGATGAATGAATGATAGGATCATAAAAATGTTGATGCTGCTTATATATATTCACCTTATGGGTTGACAATTCTGGGGCACTAGGTGACAGCATTTATCCCACACCAATTAAATTCTGACTCTGTGCTAGGCATTAGGACATGTGAAGATAAGATAAAACCCTTGCCCCGTAGAACTTAACAGCTCATAAAATATTACATTAGTATCATTTTCTGGGTATGGGTTTTTATGACTGCATAATTAGAAGGGCTTCCTTTTACCTACAGTTTAAGAGGCTGAATTTGAAGGTCATGAAAGATACCCACTGCAAATCCCACAATAGAGTTACTGTTACGATTGAAGTCATTGTTGTATCAGCCATTAAAGAATGCAAGTGTGTTAGTAAGGGCTGGTAATTTATTAATGCAGTAACGCTTATGATAACCTGTTTTCATTAAAGATACTCATTGAACATACTATGTGCTAAACATATGTGTATCTATCTATATTCACCAAGCACTAGAAGTGGCACAAGAAAAGATGTTATTTGTGGAAGGCAAAGCCAAGGAAGAAGTCTAGATGGAGCACAGGAGTCTTCCCAAGGAGGAGGAATAGAGTAAGCTGGGAACACCAGAGACCACAGTACCTGGCAGACCGGCATTAAAAGGAAAAGTAAATCAGATATACAAGTAAGGGTTTGCCAACAAATAATACTAATGATTTGGGACTTTCCATAGAACTTTGTGGACTCAGAGATTAGAAATCATCTAGGTCAACACTTCATCTTAGAGATGAAGAAAATCAAGAAATGGTGACTTCAGTTGCTAGAAGAGTGAGTATTTGACTACTCTGGTTTTATGACCATTCCACATCCATTTTCTTCTTTTGTTAGCGAGCCTTGAGTTTTATTTAGGGCACTGCCTTCCTTTTATACTTGACTCTTGTAGCATAGTGAGCCCCATTCATACACACCCTCAGCCTAATCCAACCACAACAAGCCTTTTCTCTGCACACATTGATGCCATCAACATGACTCGACCCATGTGATTTGAGTGACACGTTGCTACTCCCAGTCCCAGTCAACTCTAGATGTAGGTTGACTCAAAGTTGGAAGGATAAGGACTGAATCTGCTTCAACCACCTTTCTTCTGCCAGGTAGGGCCTGGCTGCAACTGGAACCAAGGCAGAGAGGACCTGGAGGCCGGAGGAGGGCAGGTTCAAGGCCTGGGGTCATTGTCAGAATCTCTGCAGCAGTGGTTGCCTGAAAAGCAACACTGCCTCCTGTGCTTCTCAGTTTCCTCAGCCACTGAGCTCCTTTTTTCTTTTTTCTTTCCATAATTCTTTCTTCTTTTTTGCGTTGTTTTGCTTATATATGTTTGGACGAAAGGCTTAGTTTGTCTTTGTCAGGTAAATGTCCTAACTGATACACTGGTGGATTCTCACTCAGTTTTTATTTGTTTGGTGTTTAAATGTGTTTCTTGTGCTTTGACTTAAGAACAGTCACATAGGTGAACATACCTATTTGGTACAATTTGGTACTAGTTTTAGTTCTAATAAGGCCATGAAAAAGTTAGGGTACTATAGAAGTTAACAGTATCAAGTGTGAGCTAGGACCCTCAGTTGTTTCCTAAAACTCTCTTTCCAGCTCTTTTAGACACAAAAAAAGGAGTTAATAGTTATACTTGTCTCCTGAGATAATCCTGAGATTATTGTGAGGATTAAGATTATATTCTTGTAGCACCTAACAGGGTCCAGCACACGTTCAAGACTTAGAGATGTCTTATGGTGATTAATATTATATTAACAACTGCTTAGTCCAAGTCTGACCTAAGAGTCATTGCTAAGTAAATGGTAGGTGAAAAACAGATGGCTTCTCATTTGGGATAAGAAGAATTGACCTTATTCTCTCCTTTAGAGATTTATGCTTTTTCTTTTCTTTTTTAGAGAAAGAGAGCCTGTGCTGGCAAGCGAGGGAAGGAGAGAGGGCCCAAACAGTGTCCATGCCCAGCACGGAGCCACATGTCCCGCTGGAGCTCACAGCCATGAGATCATGACCTGAACCGAAATCTAGAGTTGGACACTTAACTTACTGAGACACCCATGTGCCCCTATAGATTTTATTTTCAAAGTCCTATTCTGGCCTTTTTTTTTTTTTTTCCAATTTTGTCACCTTTATTTAGGCAATGGGTTTCTTATGCTCTCATTTTTTCATATTATCCTCCAAAGAGCTTTTTGGGATTTCATTTCCACCCCTGGTTTCCTTCTGCATGCCCAAACTAACAGACAACCTGCCTGCTAATAAGACATGCTCCGAGAAACCGTATCTATTTTTATTTCTAATCTGTTCTAATACAACCTCTAAAGCTGCTTCTTACAAGTTTCATTTTCAGAGATCCCAATCATATTTTGGCCTAATAAATGCCATTTTATGCTTCTGAAATATATGTTAAGTAGAAAAATAGATCTTTTTTGTTTTTTTTAATCATATTATCTTCTTCACAAGGGTAAAATTACTTTTTCACTGATAGAACAATTCTCTTTTCTGTACTTCAAGTTTATTCTCAGTTTTGGCAATTACACTATTCTGGGGGTTAGAATTCTCTGATTATATGCTAACGCTCTCTCATCACTTTATGTGAACATGTACCAGAAACTGTTTTAAGTTAGAATGGACCACATGCTGAGGAGAATGGGGTAACACAGGCAGTGAGAATTTGTTAAGTATGGTAACCTGGGATTCTCCTTGTATTCTCCTTACCGGGTGATTAATGAGAATATGCATATATAAGGTAATTCCAAGGTAAGATTTCCCAATTACTTTTTTTTGTTTTATTATATAATAAATTTTTTTTGTGTAACTAATGCTCTTTTTTATATTCCAATAAAACTCCAATCATGGACAATCAGTTTGAAGAAAATTATATTATTTACAGTTCTTCAAACAGAGTAGCTTCTACTGTACTTTGGGATTTGAGCTCATAGGACCCTAAACAAAAGCCTACAACTAAGAATACAAGAACTTTTTTTAACGTTTATTTTGAGAGAGAGAGAGAGAGAGAGAGAGAGAGAGAGAGAGAACACATATGCGCATGAACTTGAGAGGGGCAAAGAATCCCAAGCAGGCTCTGCACTGTTAGTGAGGAGCCCGTTGTGGGTTCAGTCTCACAAACCATAGATCATAACTTGAACCGGGATGAAGAGTTGGACACTTCACCAACTGAGCCTCCCAGGCGTCCCTCAGAATATTTTTCAGAGAATGAGAAAACCAATGGACCTGGCTGCACATCTAACAATGAGGGTCGTGACTGGGCCCCTTGGGTCAAAGGTCATTAAGTATTTTTGTAAATGCTACATAAAAATATAATTTGGGGGACCTAAGACTTTGCTGAATAAATGTGACCTGGAGCTTGCAGGATAGATTTTTACGAACTTAGTGCAATCTAGTTTGGGAATCAAAATGGTGACAGCCATAGCTGTATAGATTTATCCTTTGGTCAATCTTTCATTAGCATAAATAGAATGTCTGAGAAAGGAGCATACATTTTGTCTGGTTTCTTCCCACAGAATTTTTCCTTTCGCCTTGTTTCTAGGTCCAACGATAAAGTGGAGCAAGTTAACAATCAGGTTCTTAGCTGGTTTAGACCGAACAGATTATTATGGCCCCCAAGTTCATTGGTAGACCCTATGCAACAGTCACTGAGGGTCTTCAGGAATAATTTCCCAAACTGTACATACATAAGAGCTAGACTGCAAAGGGAACAGAGGACTCTTCAAGAACCCACTGAATCAAGAAGCTACCAAAACACCGGACTACTCCAGTCCTATATAACCTCTGCGCTAACTGCACCAGAAAACTCTATGCCATACATCCTATTCCACTCCTCCTACGAAACACAGCATACATTCAGAGTTTTTGGGGATCTGATTGACAGAATCTAAATTGCCTGGAATTTTATGTGCCTAAAAGTCTGGGAAAACTAGCCTTTAGACGGCAAACGACTGCAGACAGAGAAGTAGGCTACAAGAGAGGCAGAACGATTGCTGAGCAAGCTAGCCTCATTATCTGCCACGTGGGTCTAGAGGCACACATATTTTGATAATTGAAGAATCTCATCTGTGACATCCTTAGGAGCAGACAATTCAAATTAAATTCCTGGAATGTTTGGATTGTAAATATCTGATGATTTGCCAGAGACGCATACAGAAAAGGTAGAAGGATGGGAAGGAACAGGAGGGTTGTAACAGAAGCCAAGGTCCTAGGATCAGACAGATTCATTTGATGAGATCTTCTTTAGATTCTTTCATTTATTTGCTCTCCTAAGAAACACCGGCTGCTTCAACCATCTTGCTACCCCTAGATACAGCGCGTCTGTGACTGGAACCAAGTCAGAGGACTTGGAGCCCAAGAGGATGAAGGTTCCGGGCTCGGGCAGTTGCTTACATAAAACATCTCCTTGCTTTACCTTTCCCCCCACCTGACCTCTTGATCTCGCTCTTTTTACCTCTAAGCAGAGAACAGAAACCACTTCTCTCCCTGGGCAGGACAAAGCGCTTTTGTCTGTCAGCAAGTAGTTTTCTCTGTGGCCCTTTCGTTTCCTAGATGACTACCACCAAGCATACCGTTTAAAACACTGACACCCTCTTACCACCAGCACCATGTCAGAAGAAGGTTAAACTTGTTTCTTACCAGAGGTGTGCGCTTCATGCATCTGCAACTTCCTGTGCGGTACCTGGTGTGACTGCCGGCACTATCTGTTTGGCGAATGCTCCCAGATTGGAGGGAGCTGGCATCCGTACAACAGCAGCGACGGGAACTCGAGGTTTCCGCAAGCAACTTATAGCCTGGCATCAAACTCTCAATTCCCCAGCCCTGCTGAATTAGTTGCTTCTTTCCTCTTTTCAAGTGGCAGCATCTGGACAGAGTCTTCAAGATGAGAAACATCTGTTCCCACCCTTGAATTTGCACTTTCTCCCTAAAACTCCCACCTAAACCCTAGTGCCTAGGCGAGCCAACAAACAGGCTGTGTGTTTGAGGGACCCCCTTTCTGCGCAGACTTGCAACCTTCCAGTCAGGATGCACATAGGGTCTACTGTCTGTGGCTCCCTAAGTTTGGTTCTCTGCATCTTTTTTAAGTTTTTATTTAAATTCCAGTGAGTTAGCAAACTGTGTAATATTAGCTTCACGTGTATAATATTGTGACTCGACATTTCCATACCACACCTGGTGCTCATCACAACAAGTGCACTCCTTAATCCCCATCACCGATTTTACCCATCCTCCCTCCCATCTCCCCTCTGGTAACCATCAGTTTGTTTTCAACAGTTAAGAGTCTGTTGTTTTGGTTTGCCCCCCCCCAACACCTTCTCTCTTTTTTTCCTCTTTGTTCGTTTGTTGTGTTTCTTAAATTTCACATCCGAGTGAAATCATATGGTATTTGTCTTTCTCTGACTGACTCATCTTGCTTAGCGTAATACTCTCTAGCTCCATGCACATTGTTGCATGTAGCAAGATTTCATTCTTTCTGATGGCTGAGTGATATTCCATTGTATATATGAAACACCCTATATGTTAGGGACCACCTCTTCCCTATCTATTCATCAGTTGATGGACACTGAGACTTGTTTCCATAATTTGGCTATTGTAAATAATGCTGCTATAAATATCGGGGTACATGCATCCCTTTGAATTAGTATTTTTGTGTCATTTCAGTAAATACTGAATGGTGGTACTGGGTAGTTCCATTTTTAACCTTTTGAGGAAACCCCCCACTGTTTTCCAGAGTGGTAGTACCAATCTGCATGCCCACCAACAGTGTAAGAGGGTTCCCCTTTCTCCGCATCCTCACTAACATCTATTGTTTCTTGTGTTGCTGATTTTAGCCATTATGACAGGTGTGAAGTGATCTCATTGTGGTTTTGATTTCAGCAGGGATGACTTCATTATTACATTCAGGGGTATTTTCCCCCCACAAACCCAAAGGGAGGGCCACCCTTAGCAATATCACTCCCAGTGACTACAATAGAACCCTCTGGGGAGCTCAGGAAGGGGTGGGATGGGTTATAAGCTGCTGTATATTATGCAGACAGATATGGCTTCTCACTGTCTCCCTTTTCTCCACTAGAAGGGAGCAAAGGAGTAGGCTTAGGTAAGACATCCTGGACACCCCCAAAATGCACACTTTCAGACTACTCTGCAGGCACAGGTCCCCACATTAGAAGTAGGATACCCCAATTCCTCAGCCTTTTTCTAAACTGAGAAGCAGTGACAGCAGGGGCACAAGCACGTTGCCCGCACTCTCCCGTCATCTAAGAGATCACATGGGGGAAACTGCAATTAAAGCTCGATGCCCCTGCTGCTCCAAAGATTTTAAAGTCCTTTTGTATTCCATGAGAAATTGTTTTTATGGGGAACGGGAGGCCAGAAAGGCTGCATTTCAGAAATGCTTTCGTAATGGTTTTTGATAAATTTTACTCTTCTTACTGGTGCTATTTTGTAGAATAAGGAACAACGTTGACAGGTTTTGTGGGAATTTTTTATGCACTTTTGTTAAATCACAGACTTCTATTTTTATGTTTTACCATTTTCATAATCTTTTTTTTTTTTTTTTTTTTACCTGGAGCCACGTAACAAGTATGGGGGAAAATTGTGCCTTGTTTCAACAGTCTTGCTAATTTTTAGGCTAAAAGATGGCAGATGCCTAGAGTTTACCTTATGTTTAATTAAAATCAGTATTTCTCTAATTGGCTATGGTTTTGATTTGTATTTCCATGATGATGAGTGATGTTGTGCAACTTTTCATATGTCTGTTGGCCATCTGCATGTCTTCCTTGGAAAAATGTCTGTTCATATCTTCTGCCCATATTTTAATTAGATTATTCATTTTTTTTGGTGTTGGGTTTTAGAAGCTCTTTATATATTTTGGAGACCAACCCATCAGCCGATATGTCATTTGCAAATATCTTCTCCCATTCTATAGGTTGCCTTTTAGTTTTATTGATTGTTTACTGTGCAGGAGCTTTTTCTTTTGATGAAGTCCCAATAGTTTATTTTTGCTTTTGTTTCCCTTGCCTCAGGAGACATATCTAGTAAGAAGGTGCTATGATCAATATCAAAGAGGTTACTATCTATGTTCAACAAAACAGGAAAGAATATCCATTGGGGAAAAAGACAGTATCTTCAACAAATGGTGTTGGGAAAACTGGACAGCAACATGCAGAAGAATGAAACTGGACCACTTTCTTACACCATACACAAAAATAAATTCAACATGAATTAAAGACCTAAATGTGAGACTTGAAACCATTAAAATCCTAAAGAAGAACATGGCTGCATGTTGAAAGGATGCTGGGTTCCTTTTGAACTTTTGATGATCTTTTGATTCTGATTATCTTTATAAGAACCTGAGATATTATGAGCAAGATTAGAAAAGCCACCCACTTCCTCTTCCAAACACATGCAATTATTGAAAAACAGATTCTTGGGCTTCATTGGAATGTTTGCAAGAAGTATTTTCAAAAAATTACTTAGGAGCCCTCTGTAGAGGATTTCCATCCATTTTTGTACTCTTAAACACACACACACACAGGAAACTAATGTCAATTGTTATTTCAAAAATTCTGAATTCATGTGATTTTTTAAATAAGATACCAAACATTATCAAAGGTCTACAAAATAGGCTGTCCCCTTACCAACACAAATGCCCTTGTCCTTTTAAACAATTCAACACAGTTGACTGGGTGAGTCAATCCTATTAATGTCTGCTATTTGGTAGAAAGTAAATGGTCATTTGAGTCTAGTAAAGGACAACAGTTATCTTCTAATAGGGACTAGCAATATTAAATGTTGGCTTTAATTGCTGGAAGTGTCAATTGTATGTCAATTGGATAAATGTTTTTCCAAGTGAAAGGGAAATTTAGATGGTTAGAAATGTTTTCTTTTTTAGATGCATAGTCCTCACATTAACAAATTTAAATTCAATAAATATATTCCCCCATGAATGTACTGCTGAAACTGTCTAATAGTTTGTCTACTACTATGAACCTTAATGCCATTTGTAACAAATATACACTAATTAAAATGTTTTACAAAAATAATTCCTTGTCACTAGTGTTAAATGAATTTCCTTTGAAATAGTCTTTGTAGTAGAAGGTTGGAAGTTTTATTTACTCTAGTAGGATGTCATCAATGCAGCACAAAACCTACAGATTTTGAAACGTGGAATCTTGTTCACTTGTTATTTAGGGTAAATTTGGGCAAACATTCTGCACCTGGTTTCACATCAGTGCTCTGTGGATAATTATACTGGAATTAAAAATGTATTGGGGAATTAAATATAGCCACTGATTTACTCAATAACAATTTACTGGCACCTACTCTGTGCCAGGCACTAAGCTACTATTCTGAAACAAGATTCATCACTGCCATTTAGAAGCTGTAATCAAGTATGAAAAACCATTTTGGATATATAGAAGATCTAAACAAACACTTGTAGTTAAAGATGGAGTAACTATGCTATCTTTCAGATAAAATATTCAACGCTCTAGGTCTTAGTATCTTAGTAGGTCTAAATATCTTAAACAGCAACTTTTCAATATTTGATCAATTTGGACAGTGCATTCCCTCAAAGAGAATCTCTACCTTTCAGAGATTCTATCCCAAATAACTCTAATAATTATATCTTTCTAATCCAACTGTGTTGTGTGACACAAGCAAAGCCTTTATTATCTCACCAAGAAGTAACTGCCAACAAGACAATCCACTAGTTTTGCTAGTTATAGCCTGATTCAGCTTTTGTAATGCCTGGGACATATGCAAATTTTGGGTCTCTTTAAGAAAATGAATCTAATATCAAAAATACAAAATTAGAATCAAGTGAAATATATAGTTTAGAATACAATAATAAATCAAGTTACAAATATAAAAAAATTAGGCCATCAGACACCACAAACATCACAAATTCAAAAATAATGGTTTATTAATTAATTTCCTCTAAAATTAACTGTTTGCCACTTACAAATTTGACTACCCTTTGATCACCTCTCCATATGACAATAGTTTTTTAATATCACTTTTTCTAGATACAATAGAGTTCAGTCTTTTGTCAAACATGTTTGATTGAAAACTGCTTCTATTAATTTAGACAAGGTTCTTCCAGACCCATAGCTTTCTATCGATGATGTCATATACATTTTAAGGATTTCTATCAAATTTGGAAAACTTCTATTAAGTGTTTTTGATATGTCAATTACACAATTTGGAAGAATTTCCTCTGGTCAGGTCCATTTCAAACCTCTGTTTTCTTCTACTGTTATTATTTTCCAGACATTAGAATAGAAGTTCACATCCTCTGATTCAATCTCTGGTCCTATACCTACATGTCATGGAGCTGGATGAGTTGGCATAATGAGGGGTAAAGGTGTTCCTGAAATCTGTTCCCACACCAGATGGCCAGGAATAACTTAACTGTACAGGGAAATGACTAGAACTACATAATATATCTCCGTAAAGCCAAGTTAAACATATCTTCAACTCACCCTCTCCTTGACTGTACTCCCCAAAATCCTGATGACCTTTCCTATGTGAAGGAAAGTGAAACAAAGTAGAAGAGTAGAAAGAGATAAACAATTATGTGGAAAGCATGTTATGTTTCTAAACATTAAAAAAAATAACAAGTAACTGTGTGAACACAGTGCTGGAACTCCTCCAAGGACTGTAGAAGGGGCCTTTGCAAATGAGAAGGGCCAAAGATTATGCTTCATTATTTCATGATAAAGTTGCCTTTGTGCTTAGCAAGGTTTTTCTTTTTAGAGCACAATAATTATTGTAACGGTGTTATGCCTGAAATAGCATTATAAGATGGTGGTAGTTTAATGTGAAACAGGTATATGGTTCCATTTCCTTGAATAAGGCCTTTATCTACTTTGAATATTGTCTTTATTTGTTTTGAACCAGTGGCTCCTAATTTACTCATGCAGTTAACCAACAAACATCATGTATGCAAGGTAGTGTGCTAAACCCTGCAATGAGTCAATGATGACTCTGATCAAGTATCACTGTATTTCATTTCTGAGAACTCTTTCCTGTAGAGAGACTATTTTGATGCTGTTAAGTGATTTGTGTGGAATGGTACCATTTTATGAGTGGCTTACATTTTCTTGTTCTTAAGGGAGAGAATTTCAGGTAAGAGTTACACTATTCATCTGAGAAACTAACAGTGTTAAGAGTGGAAAGAATCCCTCTGCACAAAGAGAATCAGAGGCCTTGGATGAACCGTGGCATTGCATGTGGCTAACCTCTAACTAATCAAGACAGATTAAAAACAGTATTTTGTGTTTAAAGAAAGCATCAGAACAATTTTCCTAGTCACCCCTTCTACTTTTTGACAATTCTCACTCTCAGGTGGTTGTTTTCTTTGTAATAAAATGGCCGAATACTGAGTTTTGGAAAGGAATACAGGTGGCTGATAATGAGAGCCCTCAAAAAGGTACCATGAATTAAAGTAATGGTATTGAGGCTTGTAATTTTGAAAATCTCCAAAAGCTAACAACGGAAATGAGGTAAAATACTCAGCTTTACACAGGATACCTATTAAGACCCTGGAAACTTGCAAATTTGCAAACATTCATTGAGCCCCTCTAAAATCAAGGGCAACTGCACCTCCGTTTCTCAGAAGTACTTTCTTTCTCATTCATATCTCTTGGCCGCCCATCGGTGAAATATTTTATTTTGTAGACACTTCTTTCTTATTCAACATAGTTTTTTCATTGTCCCTCATAATATTCAAGATAACAAACACACTAAGAATCCAGAGATGAGCAAAAAGCCCCAGTGCCTGACCTTAAGGAACTCAGTCTAGGAAAAGATAAACATGAACATGTGTATGAGGAACTGTAGTGGTGGAATTATGCCCACCCAGAGAGGAGCACATTAATAGGTATCACTAAACAAGGAAAAAATGTAGGCGTTTTACCCACCCTTACCATACTAGTATTTTAAAATAACTTTTTACATTAGGAAATATAACACTTAACCTCTCAGGGAAGTATGTTCCATTAGATTACATCTCCAAAATCTAGAACAACACAAATCCACTAAATGGATACCATTTTTTGCCCCTGACCCGGGAATCTATTTTTGTCTCTCACTCTTCTTGTGAACCATTTCTCATTCTATAAAATTCATTGCACAGATCAAATGCCATGGGGAACTTTCCCAGACAGCACTAATCTCTTTCCCTCTGATTCACAGTATCTTGAACAGAATTCTACTGATTCTTTTATCATATCATATTTAAATCTTATTGTTTACTTATTCAAATCGCCAACTAGATACAGGGTTTCTTGTGAGTAGAAAAAGCTCTGTCTCTATAGCCAGCATACTGTGCAAATTAGTTGAATTGAGAAGTGCAAGTCATTTTTAAAAAACTTTTTAAAAATTCATCTTATGTTTAATAATAACTATTTCACCTGCAGAGAAAAGGAATAGCAGTATTTTAATTAGTTGTCTATTAGGGCATTAAAGTAGTAATATGGCCAATGTTGTAAAATGAGCCTTAGGAGGAAAGATTGGGGACAGAAGTAATGGTAGAGCCAGACCTAAAACATGGGCAGAAGAAGTAGGGAAAACGTAGAGCATGCAGACGAGCATCTTGGTGCAATAAACTGACAAATATTTCTAATACACCTGGAAGCTGGTCCCAAACTCCCCAGATTAAGTTTAAGCTCAGGAAGTTGGGGAATGAATGTCATGACTTTTATCTCAAAGAATGGCAGACTTGACCTACTAGAGCTGGCAAATATTTTAAAAGAAATTTTGAGACATTTTATAATTTAGTTGCTCTAATTAGTAATTATCTACACACAGAATTAGACGAGCACTATTGCTCTAAGTTAAGGCTATCCTTTGTCACTTAAATACTTCTTATTTATTTATTCATCTTGTATCTTTTATTTCAAGAGGTGTTTGGTTTTTCCTTGCAATGTAGAAATTGCTTAAAAAAACCCTTTCTGCTTAAAAAATGTCATTCTTGGAATCTCATAGGAAATAGAATGCTATATAATTATGGGATAGATACCATTTTGTAGTTAATTGCACCTGTATTTTGACCTTTTCATGTTTCCTTGGGATATTTTTCTTTATGCATTGTTATTTTAAGGATAACAATATACAAGCTTATTAAATTTAAGTACAAACAAGAAAACAGGAGCAGCAGAAGAAAGGTAATCCTGATGTGTTAGTAAAGGGCTTGTTTCTATTTTGTCTTTAATATCAGCCTTGTTACATTTTCTCAGTATTTATGTTCATTATAGTATTTGTTTCAACCACTCTCTAAATATATCGATAAATATGGAAGTAGAATTGACACTCTCAAAAATTTGAGTTGGATATACCTGGTGTTTTCATTTTGAAAATAAGTTTAGTAACAACAAACAAATAAGATGTGATTATAGAAAAACCATGAGAGAAAAAAATAAGACTTATGGAGTTTCTACCCACTAGGAGAGCAGGTCCGCCTCTGTAATGAGGCCTCAAAATGAATCACTGAGGTTTTTCACATACACATTTGCTTGGATGATTTGTGTGTGTGTGTGTGTGTGTGTGTGTGTATAGATGCATGTATATAGGAATATGTATATATGTGTGTACATATATGTGTTAATACATACATACAACTTTATATATAAATAATATTGATATATATATTATACATAAATATATTGTGTATATATGACACAGGTAAATGATCTATTTTTATAATAAGTAATATACATTGATATTATCAGCATATTACATATATGTTTATCTATTATATATGCGTATATATAACCAAATAACAATAAAATATACAAATATTTTTATTTTTATTTTATATATATTTCTATAATATACACATATATTTTAGGAAGATAAACTTTATGTGAGTGGAAGCAATTTTTCAAAAATTTAGAGAAATCAAAGCATGCATTTGTGTCTTTAAATAATGCACTCGAACTACAGTACTTGATTTATCAGTTTAAGTAAATCTTTATTGATCTCTTGCTATAAAATGTGAGCCAATTTAAAGCTTTCTCCCACCCTCATTCCACTGCTCCATCTTGTGCTTTTTGTTGGTGATTTAAGTTATTTCTACATCTCAAAATTCCTGTTGTTGTGCTTTGACTTGCCCTTGAAAACATGGCCCAAACCAAAAGCTGTTTTACATCATATGAGTGTTTTTCTTATGCTATAACATATTATTCTCTTCCAGAATGAGAGAAACATCTACTGTTTGTAGCAAAAACAAATAAAATTCATGAAACAAAATAAATGAAAATAATCACTTCATAATAACAGAGCATTCAACATGGCAACAGTTTTGTAAAAAGCCAGGTTCTTAGAGGCCTCTGGAAACATCACTGTGTCACTGGCCTATAAAGTATTTATTTACTCCATGAATGGCAGTAGGTCCTTTGTCCTCTAAGGGTGGGTTGTCAACCGATGTAGCTTTGGATCAATACCATTTTGAAGGAGTCACCAAGTTAGTTTATCCTTTTGGTGTCTTCTCTATATAGATTGACAGCTATGCAGACAGCAAAAGTGAAAACCTGTGTTTCTTAAGATGAAATAGTTTGTAGGGAATTCTAGGTCACTCTAATTACTATCACTCTAACATAAACATAATGGCAGGTTGCCTTTTGATTCAGAGCCTGATGGTATAAAGGGATTTGAAAAATGAAACAAGCTTTCAATCCGCTGTTCACAGAAGGTTGAATTGACAGTCATATGGGCAGAAGCAGGGGCAAGCTTTGAGTAAAACTGATAGAAATAAGACATATTTATTTCCATTTTCCCCTAATTATGACTGTCATACTGATTAATCACAGGCTATGTCATAAGTATCTCAAGATTTAGGGACAGGTGACATTAGAATAATGCCTTTGATCAAAAATTGCGTGCTAATGGTTTTAAGTGGAATTGATCCTCTTGGACCATCCGTGGTCACACAGAAAGAAGGTTCCTGCTTGATCCTTTTGAGCCCTGTTTTGTTGTAGCATCTGCTTCCATTGGCTCTGACAGAAGCACTTTCCTCAGGGACTCCCACTCCCCTCTCTTCCTTTCAAATTATTCAGAAATGTTTCCCTCCTTCACTTAGCTACCTGCATCAGAGCAAAGCTGTGTTCAGTGATTTCTCCAGAGATGAAGCTTAGCTGGCAAATCACCACAGACAGCACAGATGTGACAAGACGTCATCTAAGAATCTGAAACTGTAAACAAGAAAAAAAATATACACCCAAGCAACTTAAGCAAAGAGGTTATCCATGTAAATATCTTGCCTGGTGCTTCAAAGATCACCCAGAAAAGGGGCTTTTATTTTCTTGCACACAGTGGGTGTTTAGCCTAAGCTTCTTGATAAATCTAGTGATGACTGCTGTAGCTGTGCCTCTGTAAAACAAAGTACAATGTAATAATTATAGCTATCTATCTGCTGAATTGGGTGGCCTTGAAAATTTCTTAGCTGGTTATTCAGTGTTCCTTAACATTAGCTGCACATGGCATAACTCAGGGAGGTTTAAAATATTCATGCCTGAATCCCATCATCAGAGATTCTAATTTACATGGGCTAGTGTGTAGCCTGGGCCTTGGGATTTTTAAAACCTCCCAGGTGACATGTACATGCAGCCAAGGTTGCAAATCATTGTCTAAACTGTATTAGCTGGCATGTAGTGAGTGCTTATTCTGTTCAGGCCCTGTGCTAAATGCATTACATTTGGCATCTTGCTTGCTCACCAAAAAAACCAAAAAAACAAAAAAACAAAAAAAACCTTGAAATTGTATTTAGTACCTCCATTTTACAGATGAAGACACTAGAGTCAGGTCGAGTGAATTCTCAAAGTCACATGGTTGGTGAATAGTAGGTGAATAATAGAATAGTAGAGATTTGCACCAGGTCTGTTCACGATTCTCGTTGGTGGAAGTTCTGAGACCAAGGTAGAACAAAAGGCTGGTTACATGTTCAGTATGTTGTAAGGAAGTTTCCTAACTGGGCAGGGGAATGAGCTGGCCAGGGCGTTCCAACTTTTCTTAATGATGAGAATTTTCTGGGGTTTCCAAGCCTCTTTCCCAGAAACTGTTTCAGCAGTCGTGGGTTGAGGGTCTAATAGTTTTGCTGATGTTGTTGTTAGCAAATGTTTTGGCTGATTCTTATATTAGGGAAGCCAGGGAAGCACTGAACTGGATAATTGCTGTAGGATCCTGGGATTTTGTGATCCATTCTGCAAATCCTTCTAAGGAAAAGCCAGAGGAATGAAAACAGGTGACACAGACGACCTTGTCACTAAATACTTTTGTGCTACAGGCTCTGCACATTATTCTGACCCCAGTGTTTTGGGGCTGCTGTTACTGCTCTGTCATTTGAGCCCCTTTCTCTCCTCTGAAGTGTTGATTGTGCTTATCTCTGCCCAACTCTCCCCTGGGTTCAGTGATGTCACCTTGGTAGCTTGAAATTGGCCATCATGAGTTTTTTAAAACTTTATTTTATTTATAAGTTTATTTATGTATTTAATTTTAAAAGAGAATATGAGCAGGGGAGAAGCAGGGAGAGAGAGAGAGAGAGAGAGAGAGAGAGAGAGAGAGACAGATAATGTCAATCAAGCTCCACAGTGTTAGCACAGAGCCTGATGCAAGACTTGATCCCATAAACCATGAGATCATGACCTGAGCTCAAATCAAGAATCTGAGGCTTAACCAACTGAGCCACGCAGGCACCCCTAAGATCTTATTTTAAAACAAACTTTACTTTAGAATAGTTTTAGATGTACAGAAAAGTTGTAAAGATAAAAAACAAAACAAAACAAGAGGTTTCTCATATTCTCCTTGGTGGGAGTTTTTACACCAAAGAAATTAGCAAACGCCAAAATCAGGACTTCACTCATGTCCCCACTCCCTATTCTCCAGGTCAATTTTAAACATTTGGCCGCACACCACTGCTTAAGCATCTAAAGCTGCTTCTACAGGGTGTTAACCTTTCTGACTGGAAAGGTAAAAAATGATTCCGTTTTTTATGAGGTGCTTACATAAACAGCACTTCATTGCAACCCACCACAGAAATGTGCTTCATTATAGTTTAATATTTCTAAATTTCCATCTTGGAGACTTTATGACATAATCAATTTTTTAAAAAATTGTTTAACGTCTTTTATTTTTGAGCAAGAAAGAGAGACAGAGGATGAGCAGGGAAGTGGGGGAGACAGAATCTGAGGCAGGCTCCAGGCTCTGAGCTGTCAGCACAGAGCCTGATGTGGGGCTCAAACTCACAGACTGCAAGATCATGACCTGAGCTGAAGTCAGACACCTAACCAACTGAGCTACCCAGGCACCCCTGACATAATCAAATATTTTAAGGGCTCTTGAAAGGGTTTCTATTTAGAAAACAAAACTACCTGCCAATTATAAAAGCCATATTACATGTGACATCAGAGTGGACTTAGTGAAATCTAACTCCTTTGTCAAAGACAAGGCCATTTCTCACTTACTCCAAAATAACATTTCCTTCCTACACCAGTTCAGAATGATCCTTTCTCTTCGATTTATTGCTACTCCTCCTCTCTCCCAACAAACTATTTATTTGGCATTCACTACCAGGAAACTTGTATTTGCAAGGTTGGTTTTTAGGTTTCTCAAGAGAGCTCCTGTTTTGTTATCAATCTCTTGCCTTGATATTTATTTTATCGTGTTATTTTATTTCTCTTACACAGACTTCTTAGAATCTCAAATTCTATAATATCTTATGGTGGAAAGAAATTTTAAAGCTCTTCTTTCCAACACCATCCTCTCAAAAAAGCCGCCTTGTTGTAACTCTGTCTTCACTGAGGCATAGCTGACTCTGTGGCCTGGGTGGTCATGTAGGACTCCATACTCAGGAGAACCTCATACTTGGTTCAGTGCTCTGCTGTCTTGTCTTGAAATTCTTAATAATTTTTGAACAATGAGCTCTGAACTTTATTTGGCAATGGGCCTATAACTTATGTAGTCAGTCCTTCATGCAGCTTCTGATCACTTGAGGACACTGAGTACATCTTTCCTTTCTTTGTAATAACCCTAACCCTAAAATGTAATTATTATTCATTAAATATTTTCTGATTGTGTGGAACAGACTCCAGGGCGATCCTTGCTGATCCCACCAAGGAAGATAAAGAGTCTAAGGGTATATATAATCTCTCTGAATGTAGAATGTTTTCACAGTGGTAATGACTTTTATTGTGTAATTAAATGGTTGATGATAGCCACAGAAAAGAACACTTTCGGGGTAAATAGACACATTACATTATTTTACAAGACAACTAACACTGAAGACGTTTTTTGTAATTCTAAAAATTAATGTTTTAGGTTTTGTGTTGAATGTTGGTAATAATAATTTACATTAAAACTATAATAACAACATCAGGAAAAATCCAACTGAGATTTCTTGTCTCATTTTCACTTAAGCCTGAAGGTATTAAAAACACCAGTTGGCAAATGTAGGTTTGAATAATCAATTAGCAAAGCCTAAACCATTCCTTAATGTGTCATGAAAATTTAAAAAAAAAAGGAAGGAAAAAAGATTTTTATTAGAGACTCAAACTGAGCTTGCACTGCTCAGTGGGAAACTCAATCAGCTCGTTATCATGTTATGTTTATTTTCCTTCATTGGGCAAGTTAACATTGAAAAATAAAATAATGAGCAAGAGAGTGGTCTTAGGTCTGTACCTTAAGAAAAACCAACAAAAGATCTGCCACCAGCTATTTAAAAGCTAACAGACTCTTTTGAAAAAATGGAGCCTTCAGTTATTGTATTTTAATACATGTATGTGGAGACGGTGACCCTGCATGACATAGAAGAGAAATGCTCAGTGTTGAGATACTATCTGGAATACTGAGGTATGGTCTAAGCACTTTTATTTGTGCCCTATAAACACATCCCATTTTTGTGAGGGTTGCATAAATGAGTGAAAGAAAATACTTAATCATACAGTAATATTGTCGTAATAGTGTATTGACTTGTTGAATGGGTAATGACACTCTTCTATGTTTAGAGAATGAATAGACTAAAATCTTTGATATCTACTGATTTAATTTAGCCTGCTCTGAAATCATATAATTGAAGGAACTAGCACTACATTATATTGTTAAGCCTGAAGCTGTCTATACAGAATAGTAAACTCTGCAGGGGCACATAAGGCATTACACTAGCAATGATTACTATAATATTGAAAACTTGCCCTTTCTGACTGAGCTAGTAGTTTTCTATTCAAACTCCAGGTTACTGAATAGTGGGTCAAATTGTCCCTTTGTCATTTTTATCTATTCAAGTTCCATGCTGAGAAATATTACAGTGTAAGTGTTCAACAGTAAATAATATAATGATTTCTACCTAGATATGTAGCTTGCCTAAAAAGAAACCATTTATTTGGCACTGAGAAATGTGGGATTTTCAGGAGTCAGATTGGATGCATTCCCGTTAAGTGAATTGAAAAGGGAGGCGTTCTGAATTTTTAAAAGGTAGGGAAAAATTATAAGTCAATCTTTTGTTTAAAAATTAGAAATTTATCATGTGGAAACATTTAAAATGTGGGGCACCTGGGTGGCTCAGTCGGTTAAAGCGTCCGACTTCGGCTCAGGTCACGATCTCGCGGTCCGTGAGTTCGAGCCCCGCGTGGGGCTCTGGGCTGATGGCTCCAAGCCTGGAGCCTGCTTCCGATTCTGTGTCTCCCTCTCTCTCTGACCCTCCCCCATTCATGCTCTGTCTCTCTCTGTCTCAAAAATAAATAAACTTAAAAAAAAATTAAAATGTATTTAAAAATAGTAACTTCAGAAAATAAGTTAGTTTAAAACTTCCCAAAGAAATATCACCTTATGTTTTAAATAATGATGAATCATACATCCATCAGTTTCTTTAGTCTGTAGTTCCCAGTATTGTCTGTAGACTTTTTGCATGTATTTCTAGAAGGAATTGTTGAATTATAACAGATGTGATAAAAACTGTGATAACCTGATGAAGTAACTGCTCAAATCAGCATAGAGGAAGATCAAAACCGTTGGCAATGTGTGAAGAAGATGTGAACAGAAATGGTGAAATGTTCATTTTGTCCTTCTACGGACAGACGATTATATTTCACTGAGAAGTCTTTTTTTGTTTTGTTTTGTTTTTAATCCTCAGACAAATTTCCCCCATGCTAGCAACATGAGAGACTAGAGACTAGCTATCTCAGTGAATGCAATCCCCTGGACTACAGGTACACTATGTATCAAACATGCTTTCCCACTGGCATACATCTGCCAATTTACATCCTCTGAATATTTTTTTTTGAAAGCACATAGGTTGATTAACTTCAAAGTATGTCTGCAGTATCTACATTTCATTTCTAGGAGTCACACATAAAGCTAGGCTCAAAAGCAGTCAGCTGGAGGCTTGTGTGCTGTTGTGGGAATCTTGTTGCTTCTCAGGGAAAGCTGATCCATGCTAAGGTAGAAGCAGAGGCCATGTGGGCATTGGGGCGGGGCCCTCTTTCTGGCAGGCTGAGGGACAGGCTACCTCACCCTGCAGAGCAAGAAAGGATGAAACCTGAAGGCCAGATTTTTGGAAATGTTATATGAAATTTGAAAACAGACTTCCCATGAAATGTAACATTTTCTCATTAAACTAATGACTGGAGAACAGCTGTTGACTTTAGTTCAGTGAGCTTTGGGGCTTTCTCTTATTGCATTTTTCATCATGTACAAGTGTTAGTGTAAAGATAAAGTCTTGGGCTTGCAGTTAGGTGACCTGAATTCAATTCCCTTTCTAGTGCTAATAGGCTACGTGATCTTCATCAAGCCTTTCCTCTGTCATGCTTCATTGCCACTTATGAAATAGGGACAGTAATAAGGTGTCTTTTAGAGATTTTGTAATTTTTGTTGTAGCTATTATCTTGAAAGGGATATAAAGTCACTACTTTTATTAGATGATTGCTTGTCTTTTTCTTCTGATTTGCCATTTCAAGACATGTGCTATTCATACACACACACACACACACACACATTTTTGTGGCCAAATGGAAAATATTTGTGGCTAACCCTCTAGGCAAAGGTACCTCAGTGTTTAAGAACATCTAAAATGTCTCTGTGTAAGTCTTCATGCAGATTTTTTTTCAGACACAGCGAGTTTATTTGATTTTGAAGTTCATATTCCCTACTCTGTATTTATAGGTATATACTGCACACACCCTTTGGTTAAATCTCAGTTTACAGATTATTTTTGCTCACATCAGAGGATCTATTAGTTTGCTTTGGTTCATAAAAGTCTGCATTTAGTTTGTAGGAAATATTTAAAGAATGTAACCTTTAGAATTAAACTTACTCTGAGCTAAAGGTACTGTGTCAATAGATCCTTTTCCTGTGGTTACACAATGGTTTTCTTTTATGAAAAATTTAGACTATTTCATGCAAATGTTTTAATGATATTAAACTGCATACATTCCATTTCTGCTAAGGATAAGACAGCGTGTGAAAAAATCATGGATATGCCATGAATTTTATTTATTAAACCCAATTTGCATTCAAAATAGTGTGGGAAGTTGGAGAAAATCCTCAGAATCCGTATTTTTACAGAAGGTAAATATGGAGGGTCATTAAGCTACCAGGCTGTTGGATTTGTAGTCAGTCCTCGTGACTAGATTGTTCTGTTTCTATTTAAAAGAACTCAATAGGTTCTATTATTCCAAATACTTGGTTTCTTCCTATTGTGGTACAACTGACTTTATCCCATTTACTGGGGATTCACAAAGCTTAGCACCATGTTAAGATAGTAAGTGCCCTTATCTAAATACATCACTTATTTGCAAGTTGAAATATAAAAAACTAGAACGTGACAATGAGCAGATGCTCATGGAATTCACTGGTCTTACCATGTTCCCTGTCATCCTGGAAGTTTGTTTGGTAGGATGGTAAAACGGCCTTTTGAATATTCGGTTACATTGACAGCGAGGTGGCAATACCTTGCAGAACTGGGCAAACATACACTGCAAGCTGTGTATGCTTGAGAGTTGTATATGCCCTGACCCAGCATCCAATATGTTGTCTTTTTCATAGCCAGTATTCACAAGTTCGAGAATCAAGGGGTGGGGATGGGAGTGGCACCATTCTCTATTATCCCTAGTGACCCACTGGCAAAATTTTTGCTTCTTGTTCTTGTAACTTTATGCTCTGGTGGCCTAACAGGTCTTATTCTAAAGGGAGGAATGCCTCCACCAGGAGACATAACAGTGATTCCACTAAACTAGGATTTAAGACTGCTACCTGGCCACTTTGGGTTCCTTGTTTCTCTGAATCAACAGGGAATGAAAGGATTTACTTGGCTGGCTGGCATGACTGATCCTCACTACCAAACGAAATTGGACTACTATTCCACAATGGAAGGAAACATATATCTGGAATATAAGAGATCCCACAGGGTGTCTCTTACTATTACCATGTCCTACAATTAAACTCAATAGAAAACTACAACAACCCAACTCAGGCAGGGCTACTAATGGCCTAGACCCTCCACTAATAAAAATCTGGATCACCACACCAGGTAGAGAATCACAGTCACTCGGAGTCCTTGTTGAAGGCAAAGGGAATGTGTAATGGGAGAAAGCAGTTATAAATATCAGTTATGACCACATCACCAGATATAGAAATAAGGCCGGAAATTGTCATGAGGATTTGTTCCTTATTTTGTTGTGAATGTGTGCACACAGTAAGAATGTCTGCATTTTCTGTCTTTTCTTATCTCCTTATCACATAGCATAAGATATATTCACTATATATCATAGTATTGAAGTATTATTAACTTTACATCATAGTAAATTGCAAGAGGGTATCAATGAGAAAAGTAAACATTACCCAAGGACTTTGCATCATCTTCTGATGAAAGATTTAGAGCATTTTCAATTGTATATAGGATGCTTATATCATGTTATGTGGAAATATAACCTTGTTATTGTCATTTTCTTTATTTGGAGACTAACAAAGGTTTAAGAAGATGTTCTTAGGTGCCAAGTTGACAAAGAGTGGCTTTATGATGGTTAATTTCATGTGTCAACTTAATTATGTCACATTAACCATATATCTGGTCATTTTTCTGAATGCTTCTGTGAAAGTATTTTTTTAGATAAGATTAACATTCAAATCAGTAGGCTTTGAGTAAAGCAGATTATTCTTCATTATGTGGGTAGGCGTCATCAGTAGTGAAGGTCTTAATTTCTGACATCTCTGGAAGGAGAAGAAATTCTTCCAGAAGACTGAATTTCAACTGTAATATTGGCTCTGTCTTGGGCCTCCAACCTACCTGTCTAATCTGCAGATTTTGAACTTGCCAAGGCCCCACAATGCCATGAATCAATTCCTTAAAATAAATTTCTCTTTGTTTACTCCCCCCCTCTACACACAGAGAGAGCGGTAGGTAGATCACAGCAAGTTTTTTTTGTTTGTTTGTTTCGTTTTGGGTTTGTTTGTTTGCTTTTTGAGGGGATTCAATACAGAGAGAAAAGAAGTAGAGAAGAAGGGAGATTCACATTTTTGGGGAATAATGTTTAATAGGAGAGACTTTAAAATCCAGGTTTACTCACTAGCCAGTTGCTTGACTCTGGGCAAGCTCCTTTACCTTGTTGAGCCTCCTTATTCATCCATGGAGTAGATATAATGATGCCACGTCACAGGGTTATAGTTGGAGTTAAAAATGTAGAAGAATCCTCAGAATGTTTTTCTGTAACTGGTGGGAGTAACAGTTTTAAAACCTTAAATTCTTTGACACTCTCTGAGAGTTTTTACTCACTTGAACCTGGAGAGTTCTGTAACTTCTTCGAGCAACAGAGTTTGCGAAAACTAATGATATGTGACTTTTGACACTGGGTCAAAAAGTGTCATGCTGTCTTGTGCTCTTGGAACACTGAGCCATCATGTGAGAAGTCCAACTACCCTGAAGCCACTCACCACGCTGGAGAGGCTCTGTATAGATAGTCTAGCCAACAGCCCTGTTTATGCCCAGCCTTCCAGCTGTTCCAGCCAAAGCCCCAGCATGTGAGTGAGGAAGGTGTCTGGGAAAGCTATTCTCTATCCCCAGCTTTTCAAATCCCCCTCCCCCCACCACTTCAGGCTGCCCAACTACAACTTGTGCATCACAAAGCAGAGACAGTCCTCACCGGCTATGTTTTATTCAAATTATTGATCTACCAAATAGGTGATCATGATGAAATGGTTATTACCTCACAATACCAAGCTTGGGGTGGTATGTTTCACAGCAACAGTAACAGGAAAATAGGAGTATAGGTGGTTGCTAACATGTCCAGTAGGGTAATAAGCATGTTACACCAGCTATTGCATGTTACACTCATAGAAAACCTATAGTGAAAGTATTATCATCATTTTTCTTTACATTTATCTTATAGGTAAATCAAGGTACAGATAGAAGAATGCTTTTTCTGATGTCACAGAATAAATGAAGGCTTACTAGGGAAACTAGTGTCTTTTCAATTTGTTATACCATGAAGTTTAAGACCGACAGAGGAAAAATAGAGACAATGAGCGACAGAGAGACAGGGAGGCATGTGGGCATGGTGTCTGTGGAGTTAGAAGAGAGGGAGAGAGGCTGGTTTTGGCCAAGAGCTGTACTGCTTCAGAGAGCGGAGGAGAGGGAGGCAGTAAGATGGGCTCAGATGGATCTGGGTATGGGTGGTAGGGAATCATAGTAACCTCAATTTCGTCTTGAGTGAACGGCCCTTGATGGGAGCCTTTTGTGGGGCTGAGGGACTGAGGAAAGTGGACCTAGTTTAGATTTAGCCTGCCACTGTGGGCATAGGAGGAGGATCTGGCCCAGGAGAGGCAAAAGGATTACAAAATAACATTGCATGAGGAGTTATACCGAACTGGAGTTGAAGGATTTGTCATGGCAACGATCTGTGTAGAACTGTGACTTCCCTATGGGCTAACACCAATTCAGATATGGGCCTTGAGGAGGTCAATTTGGGGATTAGTTGAATGTTGGATATTTGTACTATCAGTGTGCTGGAAGCAGGGAGTGAAATGGGGGAAAGGATAGTTTATTCAATTATACAATAAATATTATTTCTATATACTATATGCCAGGGCCTCATAAATGTTTGTTTGGAGAGTCAAGGGGACTGGTGAGGTAGGGTCTAGATCAGTTGGGATGAACCCCCTCAGTAGATGGGATGAAAGTCTGAATGAGAACAAAGAACAATTGCATGAGAGTGAGGAAGCAAGAAACCCTGGCACAGGAGAGACTGTGGTGACAGAGGGAGATATTAATGTTTAAAATATCAAAGAGGTAATATAACGTGGTGACAAGGTCCTGAAAATGGAGTCGCTATCTTTAATGGAGTGAAGGAAATGGTAGACATGAGAATTCAAGGAATGCTGAGGATAAACATTATATTTGCCCAATCGTCCTGATCGTCAAGTTGCTGGACATAAAGATAAGGTGACCGCTATGGACTGAATGCTCAGTGGTTAATTCATATGCTGAAATCCTAACCCCTAAAGTGCTAGTATTAGGAGGTGGGGCCTTTGGGAGGTACTTAGGTCATGAGACTGGAGTGCTTGTGAATGGGATTCGTGCCCTTGTAAAGTGGAGGAGCCAGGGAGCTTACTGCCCGTCTCTGCCCTCTGCCATGTGAGGATACAGCGAGAGACATCCATTGCGATGTCTGCTGATGAAAAGAGTCCTCTGCCAGCAGCTTCATCTTGAACTTCCCAACCTCCAAAACAGTGAGAAATAAATGTTTGTCGCTTAAGGCACACAGTCTTTGTTATATTTGTTATATAGGAGCCTGAGCTAAGACAGTGACCTTTAGGGTAGGCTTTTATAGATGAGTAGGATGGTTCCAGATGAAACATATGAGAAAGCGTATTATAGTCACAGGGAATAGCTTCACTGGAGGACCAGAAATACGAAAGCCGTTTGAGCCACACTCACCTAGCTGTTGCCTTAGAGATAGTGGCAACAGGAACTGTTTTCACAAGGGATACGAGAGGTGAAGCCTAGATGGAAGTCCTTTCTGAGTGGCAGCTTTTTCATTTATTTAGTAATATTAGATGTTTGAATGAGATCAGTCTTTGTTTACAATGTCAAAATAATTACTTAATTGTGAATGTAAGCACACTGGTTATAAAAATATACACTGAGAGTCTGAGAAGTTACGCGAAAGTATTTAACACTTAATATAACTATCTTCTAAATTCTTATTTTCACACACACGTGGAGGGAGAAAGAACTCTTGACCTATAGCCAAATAGTATTAGCAGTGAAACATGAATGTACGTGCTTCATTTAGACCTGGGGAATCATCAGACAGCTGGAAGAAGGTTATGCTTCTCCCTCTCTACACTAAAGGACACGAACAAATGGCTTTATGAGTTCAAAATTCACAGTGTATCATACCAATCTGAAAACTAAGAATGTTGGTAACAGTTTGGCTAGAATCACTCTACACAGTGAGGTGCCCTAAAGGCAATGGCATATGAACATCCTACTACTAATTGTCACCTCTGTTCATCATGCTCATCAAACAAGCCTGAGCCCTGTGTGCTGACGTGGGCTCAGGAGGGCACTGTGATACTGAGCAAAGGGGGACAGCCACTGGGTTCACAGTGACCAAAATAAAGCACGAGTGAACAACAGCTCACAAAAGAGGACAGCCCAAAGTGACTGTTTTCAGGCTGCAGTTCAAGGGAGCCATTTAGTAAAGCAGGCAGAAGCCAAGCTTTTGGTGATACTGGACGTTCCAGCGGTAGTCTTTCTGATGTGTGGCCTACAACACTGTCTTCCTATTTGCTCTTTCTATAGTGTCTGCTTTAATTCAGTCATCAGCCCACATCTGGGCTGCTTCATATTCTCTTAATTGATTTCCTCCTCTCCTCCAGACAATTTATTCACTTTTCAAAGTACGTTTCTCAAGCACAGTTACGATAATTTCATTCTTGTGTAAGGTAGAGGTTGCTGTTTAGGTGAAGAATACACTTCCCTGCTTCTCTTGTAGCCAGGCATGGCCAAGTGATGAGATTGTGTCCAAGGAGACATGCAAAGAATTGATGGGTGCAAATTCTGGTTTACAGACTTGGAAAGGAAAGGACTATGTTCTCCTCTGACCTTTCATACTTGCCCTGCTGACTGGAATGCAGGTATGATGGGGGGTGGGAGGATGGAGCCAGATGGATCAGCCTGTTTTAGATGGCAGAGCAACAAGACAGATGAAGATACAGCCCTGCTGGCCCTGGATTGCTCATTCTCAGATCATTGTGTGACAGAGGAATAAATTTTTGTATTGTTTTGGCCTTTTCTGTGGCCTGTGTTCTAAGGCACTGTGTTTACAATCCTCATTGGCTCCCTAAGTCCTTCCTGAGGAGGGCATTCAAGGTTCTTTCAAATCTAGTTTCAGTCCACTATGCAGCTCAATTCCCTGTCACTTGCCCTGGGGACACACTCCTCTGGCCGAATTAGTCCTCCATTTTCACGAAATATACTTTCACATGGTGCCTTTACATACGTTGTTCCCTCTTCTCTTGACTCATCCTTTAAGGCCTAGCACTAAAGTCACCACTTCTGCTTTCCTGGGCTTTTTGCAACAGTCTTCTCTGGGCTTTCTTCCTCAGGGCTTCAAGAGTGCAGTGTGTGTGTGTGTGTGTGTGTGTGTGTGTGTGTATCACACTCCCTCATAATTTTTTGCATTATAATTTGTGTTTATCACACTCACTAGGGATTATTCCATTACATCTTATTGGCCAGAAGTAGACTACACTCCACCCTTCATCTTGTTATGGGCAAAGTGAACAGTGGATAATCAGGATGGACACAAACTGAAGCATCTTTCTTGAGGAGCGGAACCCTGTTGGCAAAAAGGAGTGGAAGAAAGGTTGGAGGTGCTTGATGTTCTTTTCAACTACAATGCCTTTGACGATGGCAGGGAAACCAGGAAATCAAACAGCATGGGGCAGATGCCTTTGGTTACTGCACTCAAGCTGGAAAAACAGTCCCTGACAAGCTACAATCATTATTGTGTATTTCTAGTACTTTGAAAGATAAGGAGGAAATCTGCAGAGTAGCCCCATAGGGATAGGAAGGAATTAGGCCAGTGTAGTCCCTGAGAACAGTCAGGTCTTGTTTCACTGGATGTGGAAATGCTCTCCCATGTATCTGACATCCACAGCTGCACTTTGACATTGCCGTTCCTGACATATATGACTACAGCAGGTCCACTCTGGGCCAAGTGCAAGAAGTCACTGCCAATGCATTTGGTTTAATCTGCTTAATCGCATGCTTATCCTGGAACAAAGAACTGTTTTCAACATATGCAAATGAACAATCTATATGTTTTAGCATTTTACATTTCCATTGAAAAACACTTCTCTGCTCTGAGTTGTGCCCCAAATACCCAAGTCCTATGAGAAGGGTCTATGGATTAGATTTTTATGAATTCTACTTTAGGAAAGCATGAGATTTCAGGAAAGTAGTGTGCACATCTAAAGTTACAAACTAATTCTGAAAATAAAATTTGAAATGATATCGTTGATATCACTTTTGATATCGTTTTTGTTCTTTTTTCTTTTTTTTCACTGTCTGAATAAGCTTAGTATAGTAGGGAAAGTAGATTCTTTTAAGAATGAATGGAAGATTGTTAGGTAAATATGGTGGTTGAGACCATGGGTTTTGAGGTCAGCGTGTATGGGTTGATGGCCTGGTTCCATTGCATAGCAGGATACTTAAGCCTGCTGTGCTTTAGTTTCCTCATATGTAATGTGGAGATACTGTTACTGTCACCTCATAGGCCGCTTATAAGAATTAAATGAGATAAATATACGAGATCTTCTTTTATTGCTGGTACACAGTTAGTACAATAAATACTGGCGCTCTCCATTATTATTTGATGCAACATTCATTTGTCAGTTAATACTCACACAGCCTGAGACAAGACTGTGTTCCAAAAATCCTATCATATTGGTGGGATTGGTGACCTTATAAAAAGAAAATGTCAAGAATCCAATATCTCCTTTTGTGACATGCTAGGATATGAACTAGGAGAATATAAGCTGATGTCTAAGTAATAACTCCACATTGGACTTTGAAAAAGAAAGTTCAATTATGTTGGTTCTTCTGAAAGTGTGAATCAAACTGGCGTATGGTAGAATTTTGTAGGTAGGTTTTTATAGGTGGTAGAGGATAAAATCATAAATGCGTTGGAGGAGAAGGGCTCTTAAAATTAACCCACAGCATTTTTGGCACCTATCTTCATGTTGGCCACCCCTGAGACAGTGTGAGGGTTTGAAGTGGATTTATGCCCAAATTCTTCATGGCATAATTTAAAAGAATTTAGGCAAAATATGCTGCCACAATGAACACACACTCTGTTTTATGAATGGTCTGTTTATTGCTGTGGTTCCACACAGCTAGAACAAACTGGCCTAAACCAGTCAAATTCATGCAGAGTCACTAGGCTGCGCTTTAAATCCATTCCTCACTCCTAAATCCACTTTCAACTACATTAATGAGTAGATATGCCATGAAATATACTGGGCTGTGCACCTTTTGAACAGCTCCTATATGTCACTATTTAATGTGGAGTGTGAAGGAATCAACGTGTTCCTCCAGCCCGTGTGGGTCTGACTGCAGGAAATAGCAGCTCAATCTTTGAAGCAAAGACTTTTCCTCTGCCTCTCAGAGTAAATAGCCCGGGAGAGCTTCCTCACTCCAAGGAAGTCTAGATAAGTGTGTGATAGGAAGGGAGAGGCCTGTCTGTTGTGCTGTCAGAACGGCACCTGAAGGAAAGCAGCTGGCCCCTGCTGAGTGATAAGGCTAAGGTTACTGAGGCAGAGATAAAAAGCTCACTGGACCAAAGTACATTAAAACCGAAAGAGCCCCAGTCGGAGATTTCAACAGTGCACCCTAAGCCTTTCTCTGAACAAAATGACAGTCTGTTCTGTGGTTTTTTAAATTTATTATTTATTTATTTATTTAATTTATTATTTTTTTTTGAAGGGAATGCAAGAAGTATACTTTGCTAAGAGGAACAAGTGTAGAACACGCGAACACACGCACACACACACCCTCCCTTGGAACTGGTTTCACTAGCTGTAGGTGGCTGACTCCTTCCCCAGTGGAACACTTTAAGAGAAGAAAACATTGCAAAGGACCAGGATGGACAGGACAGAGAATTTCACTGCTTGAAGCAGGAATTTTTATGCCTCCAGACAGAAACATTGGTGGTGGTGCTGCTGGTGGTCTTGGTCAAACTCAGTGAGGGAGCTCTGGGAATGAAACACCTAGGTATGTAGGGCCTTGGCAAACCTTACTACCTCAATACTGTAGTGGGTGTCTAACCAATATTTTAAAACTCCTGCCTGCTTTTGATAAACATTCACTTCTCAGGCACACCTTTCCCTTCCAAGTTCTCTCCACTGCCCCAATGGTGTCTCCATAGTGAAGATTTGGGGAGACTTATTTTCTCTGGTTTCCCTTCCTCTTGAAACTTAGTTTGCTCTGCCCACAAAATACAAAATTATATTACCACTGTGACCTGGCTCGGTTCATACTGTATATGGAACATTCCATTGTATATGGAACACTCCCTTACTGGTGGGGTTACCATCCTATTACCTTTCCTCACCCCAATGTTTTCTCCCAAACTTTTTTTTCTTTTTAAAAGATATACAGGCTTCCTGACACAATTTGTCAAGATAAAGCACTGGAATAACTAGTAAAATGGCAAGGCTTGTCTGAAAGAGATCTAAGAAAATATGTGCCAGAACAAGGGGTCTTCTTAATGGGAGATACTTGTTACCTCCATCTGTTAAAAAACAAACAGATCTTCCCTCTCTTGCTAGTTTCTTTGAGATGCCATTTCAACCTCTATATTTTTTTCATGCCTCCCAGCAACAATTCATAGTGTAGCAAGAATTCCTGAACAAGAATTTGAATTTTGTTTACTACCCATTGCCAATTCAGATCTGTCTTAATGAACAAGACCATCAGGGGGAGCTCTTTGAGAGAGCTTCTGTGGGGTTTAGGAGAAAGATAATGCAAGACATGTAGAGAATACCAGATTTCCAGACCAATATACCCTGCATGCTGGGGACACAAAGGCCACCTTCCCTCCAGACTTTCTGGGTAGGCATAGAAGTAGCTTAATAGAAATAAGGAAATGGTCAAAGTTTTAAAGGAAATGAGCATGGGACCAATAGCTTGATGGTTGGATGGACAGGTGATTTTTGAATGCAGCATAGCCGGCACTCCAGTTATCTCCAGACATTGTTTTTAGAAATCTAGACTTGGCAAGATGGATGAAAGGGGACTCAGCACAAACCTGTAGCCTCTGGTGGTGGTCTACTGACACAAGTAAGGGAGGGAGGTGAGCAAGAAACAAGGATATTTCTGTTGGAACCAGCACAGGGTTTTTTAAGGCAGAGTCCAGGAGTAGCTAATATAGAAGACCAGATAATTAGTTTACAGAAGGACGGAGGAAATGGCAGATGCCACAAGATGGAAGAAAAAAAAAAGCATATATGAACCTTCCCATAGAGGGAATTTTTGAGTCAAAAAGGAGGGATTTGCAGAGCTCAGAGGTTCCAGGGAATTTACTCAAACCCATGAGTCAAATTTACTGTTCTAAAGTTGTATTAAAACCTGGTCATCTAGGATGACTTGGGACAGAGTGTGTTAAATATTATGTCTGCACATATATCAAACAGTATCCTTACATCCTGTCACAAAGACAGGATATTTAGAGCTTCAAATATAATAACTTTCCATTCCCAATATGTCCAAATCATGATTCCCCCCCTCCCCCCCCCCCCCCTTTAAGCCATGTTTTTCTTGGTAAAACAACAGTGAGGATGAGCAAGAGAAAAAAGCAAAGTGTAGCTTTTTTCTTTCGGATTGCTGGTAAAGAAGTCTACATAAAGGCCACATTTACCTGTCTACGGTCTTCCATAAAGACAGGGTCGAGAGAACCTCCCGTGAGGCTAAGTGGTGGTCTTCCGCGTGGCGGAGTGACTGGCAGGTGCGAGGAGATGGCTCTGACCTTGGCTTCAGCTTGGCAAACACAGGGCCTGCCAACGTAGACGGAGGCCTCTGCGGCGCGTGCGCAGTCCGTCAATGACGCCTTCGAAGTGCGGCAGCTGCAGCTGCGTTGGAACAAGATGGGTTAAAGGGGCTCTGTGCTAGCCGGTTTTCCCAGATTTGTGGACCCAAGACAACCTGCGTGCAGTCTTTCTTGTTCTTTCCTTTCCTTTTCTTTTTTCTTCCTTTTCTTTCTTTCTTTCTCTCTTTTCTTTTTTTAATATATCAATCTTACAAACATTTTGTTTATATTTTGACACCTTTGTTGGCAGCAATTGGAAAATTGGGGAATTTTGATGACTCCTCTTAAAATATGTTTCCTTACTAAAAAAATGATAGCGAATTTTGGGACTTACAATTTTAGATGAGTTTAGTCTTTACAAGTGTTACTTGGTGTTTCAGCCTGACCAGCTATTTCTGAATTTACAAATGAAAAATTTTAGGATCAGAAAGGAGTCCAGAAGGAAGGAGAGGGTGAGAGAAATGGAGAAAGAGAGAGAGAGAGGAACAGAGAAGAAATAGTACAATAAAAGGAAATTTATAGAAATATTTAAAAATCAAAATGTTTTTTTTTTTAGTTTATCAATTCCCAGTGCATTCTATTACAACTGTAAAAAGTGGCAATCATTTATTTACCTATATGTGAATAAATTCTCATATTCTTTTCCTGCAGAATATAATTGCTAAGAATCTTCATATATATTTTGAACTATTTAATCTTAAAGATTCTAAGTATAGAAGTACTTCCAATTTCATTACAATCTTCAATTAAAAAAAAACAGAAGTAGATAGTGTGTCATAATATACTGTGCTTTAATTTAATAAAATCTCCTGAATGCATAGGCTTTATCTGTTTGCAAGTTCCTCAGTCCCTTCATTTTACTGATGAGGAAACTGATGTTCAGAGAGGTCTAACATACTTTTATCTATGCATGTGACTAAATGATATATGAATTACTGACTGAAGCATCCTTCCCCATAGGCCTTTATGCCTTTAACTGCAGCCTTCTCCCAATTCTTCAATTTCAAGTTAAGGCAGAAAAGCCATAGTCTGGGTGTCTCACAAAAATTATCTGCAGAGAGCCCCTGCTGACCGAGTTACTGCTCCTACACATGATGCGTTCCAGGACCCTCAGAGTTGGGCAGGAAGGAGTGGTGAAGGGCAGATGGGATCCTCCGAATTGGTGCAGGGTCTACACAGCCCTGTTCTCCCCTGGGTGGTGCAGAGGCCTGTAGTCAAGAGCAGAAGTTACCTGTGACCCATTGTCAGTGCTCAATTCTGGTCTCTGCAGCCTCACAAAATGCTTATGTTACACTGTCTTGGGGGTGTAGAATGGAGGTGGCTGAGTTGGGGTTGAGAGGTTCTGACAACAGCACGATGTCTTCCTCTTCAAGGAGAATCTCTGTAGAAGCTGTATTTGTTCATTTGTTCGTTCAGTCATTCAGCAGATATCTACAGAGAATAGAATCTGTGCAGGACTGAGATTAACCAGTGCACAAAAGCCATCATGGAGCATTAATTTAGGGAGTCATCCCAGTCCCCCAAAGATGGGTCTATGTCAACTTGGACTTGAGGGGTCACAATAAAGGGCAGTAGCTTCTGACAGCATGAAGGAGTAGCATGGGGCCTGATGGAGACAAGGCTACGGCCATGGATGGGAGCAGAGATGCCATCAACAGGACAGGCTGATTCTATGTATCCCACCAGATGCCTGATAAAACAGAGATGTGGGCATCCCTTGTCCCACTAACTCACATCCTTCTATATTCTCTAAAGCTTAGGCTCAACCCCAGGCTGAAAGACTGAAGAGGGGAAATTAGTGAATTTGAGAAGAAATTAGTAAAGTGATAGAATAATTTGTAAGTCTCTGAAGTAACTGAGTTTTCTTGGAAATAACTAAATTACCTCTCTCTTTTTTTTGTGTGGGGAACCTTAGGTAAAATTTAAAGAATGCCATTTTTGTATACCCAGGTTTATAGTCTGTGAAAAATATGTGTGTCACAGTGACCAAAAAAAAAAAAAAAATCACAACACCAAAAAACTGAAATTTATTGAACACCTGTAATATGTATAATTCCATATTTTCAGAGGAGAAACTTTTCAGAGAAAAAAAACTGGTAAACTGTCCAAAGAAGCTTTGGGATTTGAACCCAGGGCTGTCTAATTCCCAAACTTGAGGTTTATTTTTTAGAGTCTGTAGAACCCTAGGCTCATTAACTCATGATAGCGATGATACTAATTATTTGCAAACATAGGTGTCTTGGGTATAACAATCTAAAAAAGGTATGTCCGCTAAATGGAAGAATTTGTCACTTGTCAGCAGAGATTGCAGAATCCTGTCGGATGTCTGGTGCACTCCTTAGGGATAGATGGGGTGATTTAAGTTTGCTAATAGAATTTACAATTTAAAGCACCAAACTGAGAATATGCTAATAATATTAAAGTTTATATATTCCTATACTTTAAATAATGTCAGTGTTTGAGCCTGTGAATAGCTAACTTTTTCTTTGGAAATCAAAGAGGTAGCAGAGGTAAGAATAATGACTCTCAGATGGATTACTATTTTTATTAAAAGTTAACTCATAATACTGAAACCATTCCATTGAATAAATCTATTCTAATAAATATTCCCTAAAGTAAATTTCAGCTGAGCCACAGTTATTGTTTCAGGGCTTGATTTTGTGATGGGTCCAATTACATTTTTATTTAGGCAGGGTTACATAAATTCTGAAAACACCAAAGGATATGCCAACAGAAAGAAATATGACTTGTATAGGGAAACCAGTGTGTTTATTTTTGTGTGATTGTGGGGAGTAAATTTACTCCAACCAGACGCTAACCTAGGAGACATGTGTTTTTAATATTTTGAGAATCCTTTTACAATATAAATCAATGACTGTCATCTCCCGTTAATTTATGGGAGTGTTCTAATGAAAGTTTCAGTGGAATCACCTATTAATTCAAGTTTGCAGAAACACGCACTCTGCCTTTCAATCCATGTTTATTTAAGTGATATGCAATATAGACCATAAATTGTGACACACGTGTACAAATTTTCAGTTTTATTTGCATCATCGAATAAATTTTTATTAAAGTATTCTAATAAACATTCTTTGAAGGAAAAAATAAGTCAAATATTTTGCAAATAGTATGAAAAGGTAAATAGTGGCAGATTCAGTGTTTTACCAGCTATAAACATTTTCTTCAGGAAGAGTCAGGAACAAGGTCCTCTGCACTTATTCAAAGTGTCAATATAATAAAAGAGCTTTTTCATATGGTGGGGGGCAATTTGGATCAGCTCCCTATTCTGACTTTCCCTATTTCTGACTTTGCCCCAGATTCCACCATAATTATTAGCAAGCCTTCTGAGTTCAGGTGGAATGTCGACATGGTTTCGTGGGTCCCCAAGTCCGACTCACGCTGAGTCACCATTTAATAGTGACTTATTGAATGAATAACAAAGATTCTAGAATTTTCGATTTTCTTTTTCTGTCCCATATATGACTTTCCTGATGTATCCTTACTGTAACTATTGTGGCCATTAAAAAAAAAATGTTTGTTTTTGAGAGAGAGAGAGCACAAGTGGAGGAAGGCAGAGAGAGAGGGTTCCAAAGCAGGCTCTGAGCTGACAGCATGGAGCCCAATGCAGGGCTTGAACTCACGAACTGCAAGATGGTGACCTGAGCTGAAGCAGATGTTTAACTGACTGACTCATCCAGGAGTCTCTATTGTAGCTATTTTTAAAATCAGGAATGAGGGGTAGAAAAAGAAGACTTCCATACTCATGTTAGGTGCAGCTTTTGATACAAAGCACGATCAGTGGAGGGAAGATGGAGGCAAAAGCTGGAACTTTCACTTTCGTGCCCAGAGTTTTCAGAATATGCAAAACTGAAAAATATTGATAATCTCCCATCCTGGAAGATTGCCTTTCATAAAAATGGTAGACAGGCATTGGAACAAATCAATCCTTTGTCCCCAGCATATAAGATACTAATTATAATTAGCAAAAGAGGACTTTTCTGGGAATGTGATATGCACAAAGGCACTCCCTGTCCTCAGATCTTCCTCAAGATTTTCACTTGCCAAATGAAAAGAGGCTGGATTTTGACCTATACTCAGACCCCCTGGCCTATCATCTTTGTGTATAGCACAACCTGCTTGCCAGTACACAGATGCCCTGGACATAAATTTTATCATGCGTATGTCCATAGATCCTTTTGTTTTGCTTTTAGTAGACACTAGATAAATTTCTTGGATAAGAGAGTACCTTCCGCGCAAGTTTCAAATTATTATTTAGTGTGAAAGTGGTTTACCAAAAAAAAAAAAAAAAAAAAAAAAAAAAAAAAAAGAAAGGGGGGGGGGGGCCCCGGGGGGGGTCAGTTGGCTAAGTGTCTGATATCATGGTTGGTGAGTTCGAGCCCAGCGTGGGACTCTGTGCTGACAGCTCAGAGCCTGGAGCCTGCTTAAGATTCTGTGTCCCCCTCTCTCTATGCCCCTCCCCCACTCACACTCTACTCTCTGTCTCTCTTTCTCTCAAAAATAAACATTAAAAAAAAGAAATAGGAATCCATATATGATATTGTGCTTAAAGAGGAAACGGATATTGACTCAAACCAAGACCCAGAAATAACATGCAGAAATACATTAGCGATAATCTGGTACTCACATTAGACTACCGAATGAATATCCTCAAGTTTACAGGTGCTGCTGTAAAATAAGCCTAATGAAGGATAAACGAGATTAGGATTGGAAATGACCTTTTTGCTACATTCAATGTATCTTACCCAGTTTGAGGCCTTACATTTTCAGAAGATCACTGAAAAGATTGAGTACGTTTTAGGAAATGGAAAAGAAGTGAAAGAGCAAGTATATTTTTTTTTCTTAGAAAGAACAAGAACAGACTGATTATTAAAATCCTTAACTACCAGTTTTCTGGTTTTAGTGAAAGATATAGATTCAGCTTCAGCAAGGATATAATTCAAATATGAGAAGTTAGACTCACTGACCATTAGAATTATTAGACTTACTTAGGTTTTACTATCCTTTCTTGAACACATTTAGATACTGAATGAATACAACCTAGAGAATTAAACATTTAAACAAATGCATCCCAGACGTAGCAGTCCCTTAATTCCAGTTGTCTAAGATTCTCTCAGCTTATTCTGGTTCACTGATGAATGATGGACAGAGAATTGACTATTTAAATCAAGTTATAGAAATTTAATTTACTGATGATATAAGGTTACACAAGGTTATTTGTCACTGATTAAGCTCCTAATTCTACTAATTGAGAAGTCACCAGGGAATGAAAAGATAATGCTGTCCATTTATTGTTAAGAAGTTGATTCCTTAAGTTGTGTTAGTGCCCATACCTAATTCTCTAAGATGTTACTCACTGTTCAGCTTCTCTTCTAATCAAGTGTGTGTTAACTCTTAAATATTGAGAACTAGAACTCTAGAAGAGGTGGTTTTATGTTTCTTTTGCATAACTTGGGATTCTTCTTTAAACAAAAATGGAAATACCTATGGTTTCTCTTATCTATCGAGCACTAGATTTTCAAAATTTTCTTGAATACAAGTATTTTTTATTCTTGCATTAAAGATCTCATGTTCTCCATGTGGGGATAGGCTATGTACTGTGTCTATGGATAGCAGATGCATTGACATTTTGGGCTAATTACTCACCTTGGAAAAAATGAATGCTACCTGATATCTCATGGTTATCATAAGTTGTTCAGTAATTTGTGGATCTTTCTTCATATATTCATGTGATGGTCTACATTTCACCCACTGATAAATCATTTCAAATACATGTTATTAGGTAATACCGATGTATTAAATTATTTAGGACAATATGAGAAATTACAGAAGAAACAATGCATTAGGATTTTTTTAATGTTCATTTATTTTTGAGACAGAGAGATAGAGACAGAGTGGGAGTGGGAGAGGGGCAGAGAGAGAGGGAGAGAAAGAATCTGAAACAGGCTCAAGGCTCCGAGCTGTCAGCACAGAACCTGACGTGGGGCTTGAACTCATGGACCATGTGATCATGACCTGAGATGAAGTTGGATGCTTAACCCACTGAGCCACCCATGTGCCCCAACACTGCATGTTTTAAAAAGTAGGCTTCACTCCCAGTGCAGAGCCCAACATGGGGCTTGAACTCACAATCCTGAGATCAGGACCTGAACAGAGGTCAGGAGTCAGATGCTTAACTGACTGAGCCACCCAGCCCTGATACAATGCATTCTTGGTTGGAGGCAAATCATTCCTGTTGCTAATGTGCGAGTATGTAATAAAACATGTTTTCAGGACCCTTTGACTCCAAGGAAGAAAAAGAGTATTGAACTGAGGGGGAGACATCTAAGATGTAGGTATGTGTGATCCAGACTTCCTGCATCTTGGACAAATATAACGTCCTTCTGCTCCTCTTTCTGCTCTTACAAAGAAGACAGGTTATCGCATTCTTCCTAGAGTTTTCATACTAGTAGATTGGATGTTTCAGTTGTCATGAATATTAATTTGGACAGTTTAGGTGTCATTTCAAATGTCCATTCCCTCAGACAACCTTCCCTGACTGATTTCATTTATTGGTGTAAATTCTGTCTTATGTTCTCTTTAAACTTTGAACATATTTTTTGGTATAGAGCCCAGTGTAATAGTTTACTATCTTGTCCACCTCCTACTGGCCTTCACGCTGCGAATTTCTGAAAGTCAGAGTCTTTTCATCTCTGTATTTCCAGAACCTTGCCATAGTACTTAAATTTTACTCAAAAAAAAAAAAAAAAGATTTTGAAAAGAGGTTGGTTAATCTTAATAGTTTAACTTAATATCTTTACTTAATAACAGTTTCTATGGTGTTAGTTATAAAAGAATTTAGTGTTCAGTTATATATTTAGTGAAAGCAAAAATGATTTAATATTTTACAGGACCCAGATTGCCTGGGTGGCTCAGTTGGTTAAGTGTCCGACTTCGGCTCAGGTCATGATCTTGCGGTTTGTGAGTTGGAACCCTGTGCCAGGCTCTGTGCTGACAGCTCAGAGCCTGCAGCATGCTTCAGATTCTGTGTCTCCCTCTCTCTGTCTCTCTCCCACTGACACTCTGTCTCTCTTTTTCTCAAAAATAAACATTATAAAAAATTAAATATAATACTTTATAGGATCTGAATTATAGCCTAATGCTACAATTCAGAGTCATAAGTGTTTGTGATATTAGATTTATGTAGGAAAACTCTCAAGCAAGGAATAAGTAGTATGAATTTCTGAAAACAGGCTGAGAAGGGAAGAAGGAGAATGTAGGGGAACCAGATTATGGGGTTTTCAGCCACAATTGACTGTAGAAAAATCCATTAAAAGAAACAAGCATCAAAGTCAATTAAACAAACAAATAACCAAAGCAACACATGGATCTGCATTATATTTAACACCACGAGGCAGGTCCCCCGTAGGCAGCCTCTTCTCACGCAGCAAACCCACCTACAGGCCATACTGAATACTTGGGTGTACCCTCCCTAGCAGAATAAACAATGGAATAGAATAGGGGAAAACTTGTTTTATTAGAATGTTTTATGGACAAAGGGTTTTATCCACCACGTAGGAAAAATTCACACAGTTATCTGGGTAGTATCTTGGTTTTCTTAAAAAGCCTATCAGACCTATAGCACCACAGTCCTTCCCTGTCCTCGCTGAGAGTGGAAAAGCCTTCTGCTGCCAGGATCCATCCAATTCTGGCTCTAAGCTCACACTGACCACCCAGCATACCAGGCAGCTAGCAGACACTATCCATTTAGAAAGCAGTTCATGACCATGTGGCCGTGGTCTTCAAATGTTTATGACAGTGTCTCAGGGTAAGAAAAATAATTTATGCTGTGGTCAAGAACACATACATACACAGGAATTTAATTGAAATAAAAATGTTTTAGGAAAGAATTTTTACAGAGACTCATTCCTCCTCTTCCCTCTGCTTTTTTCCGCTCCTCTCCTATGGTATTTAATTAAAAAAAAATGTTAGTGTTAATCCACCAATTTCTCGCCACTAGAAGTTTGACAAGCATTTTAGTACTGTTTAAACATGGCTCTTGGAGTCTCAGTACACATCCCCAGCAGCTTATTCAGGTATTTATACCGCTAAAAATGGGTTCCTTTTAGGGATGTGTCTCAGTTCATTCAGGCTGCTGTAACACAGTTCCACAGACTGGGTAACTTATAAACAACAGAAATGTATTGCTCGTGCCCATTCTTCTGGAGGCGGTGAAGTTCAAGAGTATACAAGCACAAGAAAGTATCCGAGTTCAAGATAACTACCATAGTTGAGTGAGGGCCTACTTCCTGATTCATAGCTAGTGTCTTTCTGCTATGTCACATGGAGGAAGGGGCTAGGAAGCTCTGTGGGGTCTCTTTTATAAGACCACTAATCCCATTCATGAGGTCTCCACCCTCATGACCTAATCACCTCCCCAAATCCCCACCTCCTACACCATTACCTTTGGGGGTTAGGATTTCAACATATGAATTTGGGGGGGGGGTCCAAAAACATTAAACAATAGCAGGATGCACCTGCTGTTTAAAAAAATAACATTCTTCCATATTATTACCTAAGAAGTTCGAGAACTGAGGGAGCTAAACTGCTTGAGGTTAATTATATAGTGTTTTTTCTTTGTAATATGCCCTCTTTAATCTCTCTGTCCAATTCCTGTTTCTTGGGCCCAGGTGGAAAATGTCACTGGCCTGCCATAGTTCTCCTACTAAAGGCAAGTTATTATTATTATTATTATTATTATTAAATTCTGCTCTATAATCCCTAAGAAGTGGAACAGTGATAAAATATGTGTAAATCTATGCTTAATTTGCCATTTCAGCCATTTATTATCAGGAATATTCCTTCTCTGTCATATGCATGCAGTCTACTCCCAGTTGCCTTGCCCTTAATTCCTTACAATGTCTGGGCCCTGCTGCTTATATAAGTTATTACAAAGCTGTCGCCATATTGGCCATGGGGGATGTATTGTTTGCACCATTAGTCTCGCAGCCTCCACTTCTTTTCCAGGTAGCAGCAGGTTGAGCTTATGTCACAATGCATCATCATTATTAACATATTTACGCAAGGGCATGTAAATGGCACTATGGGGATTTTACATAAATATACAAGAGTGTGGTTCATGCCTTTGAGGACATTAAAATAAAATTAAGTCAGAGGCAGTCACCATATGCAATGCCTAAGCATGTAATACGGTGACCATTTGGTGATGCTACTATACCATATTTCCACAGCATTAGTGTTTTCAAATGACTCAGTCAACCCCTGCCAAGATATGCAAAAACAACTAAATGGGGAGCTTTTTCCAAAAATGTTTTCCTGTTTCTGCTACCAAATTCATCTAACAGAGTAACACTTTGAGTAAGTGTCACTTGCCTACTGTGGAAAACACTTTATTTGGTAGTAATTTTGAAACATCCAATATGAATTATAGACACTGCAATAGAATCAAAGAATCCTATTTTCCCCTTCAAAGTCAATAGAAAAATTGCTACACACACTAAGTATTCTTTCTTTGTAAAGACACATTTATCAGTACATTCTGCTTCAGAGTAGTTCAGGTATTTCTCAGCTAGCACAAGGGTTTAATCCTCCATTTTACCTGCTCAGGTAAAAGGGTCTTTTTGCATCTCAAGGGCTAGAGGCAATATTTTTCACAAATAAATAACACACTAACTCAGTTGTTAATATAGCTTTGAACCAACCTAGGGAAGAGAAAGAGAGCACTGCATTCCTGACAGTAAAAATTAACGTCTGTTTACCAAAATCTTAACTTAAAATCATGTATTCAAAGCTGAAGTGTTAGATGTTTTAAACTTTTAGATTATAGAGAAGAGAATATTTTCTATTCATGATGTTAGTCTTAACAGATTTTTTTAAAACAAATTACAACATGGTCAGACTTTCCTCCTTGGAATTCTAAATGTTTCTATTGTTTGCATGTCTTAAATCAGTTATTTTAAAAGCTTCACTATTGAAATTTTTCATTTGAATAATTATTCTATCGAAATGAATTTTTGCCCTGTATAGATGTTGTCCTGATTCTTTATTGGCCTTATTATTTATATTTATATTTATATTTATATTTATATTTATATTTATATAAATATATATATATATATATTTAACTTAGTAAAAGCATATATGTGTATGTCTGTGTATGGGAAAAAAATTAGGCAAACAATGGAACTAAAGCATTCACATTCAAATACAGTTAAATAGGAATATGCACGACTACATAAGCACACATTACAAGTTGATACTGAGAACTACCAGAGATTCGTTGAAGCTTAACTAAGGAATCAACATTTAATAGCTTCCACTTTCCTCCAAAACTTCTGAATCTTAAAAATATATATATTTAAAAAGTGGGAGGAACACAGACTTCATATTTTACCTATGACTTGCAGAGGAGCAGAAACAGGGTTTAAAAGAAGCCAAATGTTCTGAAGGTCTTTAAGGGATAGCTGAGGTAACATGGGTAAATATATTATTAATGTTTGTGTTATTGCTTACTATTGACTGGATCTCTTCATTATACTCCTGAGAATCATGTACATAAAAGACAATAGAAATGATAGCAATGGCATCTGATTAACACTCGGCAGATCAATCCTGGAACACAAGACTTTAAATATGTATGAGGCAAAAAAATGACTTTGGGTTATTAGTATTCCAATAAATTTTCCACAGCTGAAAGGGGCACGAGAAATGCACACATTTTAATAATTTGGGAAAAGCCAAGTTAGCTGATATCAATGATATTTGGAGGCTATTGTAATCTTTTTTTCTTTTAATGCATTTGCTTAATTGTCCTGTACAAAGAAAAAGTAAGCCAAGCATGTAGTTAAGACTGGTGGGCATCACAGTCAGACAATTTGTGTATTCTTACAAATGTGTTTAATTACAACTGCTTCAAAAGTACCCCAGAGTTTCAAAAGTTTTATTTTAAGTTTGAAGACTAGACAAGGTCATACTAATTTTACAACATCCTACATGATTTAAGTATATATACAAAGAAAAAAAAACAACGTTGGAATATTACACAGCTTTAAGGTTTGCAAAGGTTATCTGTGTCTTAGTTACTTCTGTACTTACTGACACATGAGACGCCAGCAGTGATTATTATATTTCATAATTTGTTGACTAGCAAAGATACAATCATTAGTACCCTAAGTCTTCAAAGTTCACACCAATCCTTATGAAGCCATTCAGAAAGAGAAAGTCAACCCTGAAATTAGAATTAGTGCCTATGATAAGTGCTTTTGACAGGACATAGATAAAATGGAGATGTTTAAAATGTTATTTCCAGAGATTATAAAATTAGCATATTATAGTTACTCCGTATAGTGAAGACAAGGTGATTCTTCTGGGCGTTCTGCTTACAAGATTTTCTTTAGTGTGAATTTAAATAGAATGAATTTGTTTCCCACTGATGCCATTGATACAAATGACACAACAGCTACATGCTACTTTATAGTACTTGTTAACATGACTACACCTGGGAACCCCTTTGTGATCATAAATTTGGACATCACGGGACCAATAGGTATCCAGTTGGCCATGCCATGTTGCTGAAGATACCAGAGAGCATGGAGAAAATGCACAAGCAAGGGAAAGCCATTTCAATGTGTTTCTAAAAGGTAACAAGTATAATTTTAACACACTCTCTTTGAAAATATTTGTTTAAAAAACTATCAATAAAATAAAATTCAAAACATCACGAGAGGCAATGAATAATTTTGAGAAAGTAATTGTTACAAAGCATTACTCAGAATTTCCATAATATACTCTGCTGAGAATGGAGAATCGATTATGCATAGTCTGCAAAGGAAAACGGTTAGAAATTTGGTGGGACAGTAAAGGCTTAAAGAAACAAAAGGCATTGGCTAGATAGTAAGTATGTGTATATTGTTGGGCCTATGTAATGATTTGTAATATGATGGTGAAATATAGGGAATAGAAAAGATTTAAATTCCTAATTTTAAAATTGCCCGAAAAAGGTAATATTGAGGACCTAACAATTTTGTTTGTGAAAGATGCTGAAAAATGATTGCCATTTAATAAGCTTCAAATCAACAATTTCTTAAGAACCTGAAATAGAAAGCCCGTGGGCATAGGATAAGTATGTGACCAGCCAGTCCGAATTTTGCTCTTATTAAAAATGCCATTATGATTGACTTTCCCTTTAAATTCTTCACTATGATTGAAGACCACTCCATATATACATCATTAAGAAATGCTTTTAACACGTGGACAGACAATACAGTAACAGTCTAGTGGCTTTTGTTATGCAGCACAAATAATAGAGGGGAGAAAAAAAAACTTCTCAGTGTTGCACAGGACCTTAACATTTCGTACACATACCATACTTTCTTTTCCAGGACCCTTAATTTAAAACTCCAATAATTCCGTGTCTAAGCCTTATAAAATAAATACTTGTAAAGGTTATAAATTAGATGCTGAGGACTTTTATGGAGGCAGTGTGAGCTTTAATTTGAGAGACATGTCAATGAAACCTCCATTATCAATAACAAATTGTTATGATAATTGCTTATTATTTCAGGACCTCCGAAGCAAAATAAATAGAAATCAATTTTCATCTTAAAATGATGGACTACTTGGTCATTAGTAAATACTTTTCTTTTCACAAATAACTACACAATGTGCTTTCCTGGGAAACCACTACCAGTTTCATTCAAGTCTCAATAAAATGTTAGTTTCACAGGAAATGCAGAGGTGAACAAACAAATGAGGAGTATGCTTGGCCAAGCTATGCAGCACGATGCTAACATTTGTTTGCTAAAAAATTTCTTAAATAGAGAAAAAAAATTCATCATCCTAAAGTGGAGATAAGGGTATGTAAATAAGATGAAAAGTTTAAAATTCCAGTTTAAAGGGACATCATATAATTCTGTTTTTGTTTATTCTGCAAAATGGTGGTATTCGGCTTTTTGTAAAGGAAGGCATTTGGAAATACATAGTTATAGCTTCCTTCAAAAATAGAATTGCAGATTCAATATACTGATATTAAATATGATCAATCTACTGATACACAATCATGTTCCATATATATGTATACACACACAAACATGATCCTCCTTTTAGGCAAATACTAGGAGTAAACTCAATTAGCAAAAAAAAATATGGACTTATTCAGTCATTATATAATATAAAGATATATATGAATAGAACAAAAAGGAAAAAAGATCACATAATATTTGATTAGAAATACTGGAAGCAAAATGAGAAATACAATGTCAATTAGTACTGCCTGTTACAGATTCTTTAAAATTCTGTTCTAAGCACTGACAGTGTTTGGTAGGCACAGGGAAACAATTATGATAATGAAGAGTCATTACAGAAGAAAAAAAACTTATTGCTAACATTGCGGTATCCCTTTTATAAGAATTAGTTGAGTATTGATTATAAAAGTTCTATCAACTCTTGCTTCTACTTGATAACTGTGAGATTTTTTTTACCCTTGCTATCAAAAGAGTGCTACTTTCTTTCCTTAATATATTTCAACCATTGTGAATAATTCAAAAGACAATGACAAAAGTAATTCACAAGTTAATGTGATGTTGCTTAAGAAATTTAAACAATAAAAATCAAATTAAACCATTGAAAAGGTAAGCTTAGACCTCCTTAAAGACAGTGGCCTACCCTAATTTAAGCACTTTTTCATGAAAAATACCATTCAGTTTCCTACAGATTTTGCACAGTTCATTCCGTGGAGATACTTTTAGGGAGATAGAGAGGAGAGTTGTGGGGTATGGAGTCTCCTCACTCCTCCTCTGTGCAGCCCAGCAGCTCCGACCGCAGTGTGATCCTTCCATACCAGGACCAAGGAAGGATTCTTATGTGCCGTGCATAGATGGGAGGGTCGATGACATTTTTCCTGTGCGTATCATTGTCAAAATTGCCCTGGAAAACCTAGTAAAGAAGAGGAAAGAATATCAATCATGTAGCCTTCTTTTCCTTGGGAATTATTTTTATTATTTTCTTGTTTCAAGCTTTTTTCCCAAAAGTGAGATTTGAGAAGTAATCATGTTTTTCAAAATAAATTGTTGCAGCTTCTTTCTAATGATAATTTTTAAACCAAACTGTCAAGTAATGTTTAATATAAAGACTTAAATAAGGGGTGCCTGGGTGGCTCAGTTGGTTAGGCATCTGACTCTTGATCTCAGCTCAGGTCTTGATCTCAGCGTCATGAGTTCAAGTCCCATGTCGGGCTCCACGCTGGGTGTGAAGCCTACTTAAAAACAATCAAATAAAAATAAATAAATAAAACAAAACTGGGTGTCTAAGGCAGGAATATGTATATCTACCATTTTCCTTTGCCTACCAGGTTTTTAAAAATGCAACAGATATTTATTTTTTGCTTATGTCACAGGCTGATGTTGATTAGGCAGCTTGCTGAGGGTGCTCTCTTCCAAGGAGTGACTCAGAGATCTAGGCTGCTCTGATCTAGGCTAGCCATCATCTGAAACATGGGGTCTCCACATTGACAAATGATATGTTGAGAGAGAGTTGTTAGCCTGTGCAGGATGTTTTAAAGAACACAGTAAGGAAGCAGCTTACATCATTTTTGGATACATATCATTGACCTTAACTAATTATATGACCCCAGCCCAGCCGTAAAGGAGGCTGGAAAATGGAGAGGAGAGCATGGATATTTGGTGAGCACAGTACCATCAAAATGTCTTTTGCTCACTTTTCACATAGACAACAAATTCCCCAAGAGATAACACAATCAATGCTGTTTTGTACTCCCCCCCTTTCTTTTTTTGGCTTCTCTGTCTATTAATTTCTGGATCCATACAATACTGTTGTGATCATTGTGACTTATAATGTTCTGACACGTTGGCACTGCATTATTCTCTATCTTCCTTCTTTTGTTGCAAAGCTTTTTTATTTTCTTAATGCATTTTATGTCCATTTTTCTCCCAAGAGACCTTTATAATAACTTTTAAAAGTGCTTGTTTCAGAAAAAACAAAATCAAACTACTGGGATCCTGATAGAAATGGTATTAAATTACACATGACTTTGGGAGAAATTCATGCATTCATAATATTTAGTCGTACTTGAAGATTTCATCATTTTTTAACCTAGAGATTCTGAACACTTATTATTGAAGGAATTTCTAATGATTTTATATTCACATTTTTATTTCAGCTCAACTAGGATAGTGAATGTCCCTTCAGAGTTTCCCCTTTTAACTTTATGAGGCATCTTATAATTGGAAGATAATTTTCTTTCTTGCTTGAGATCAAAACATGACTATATGGGTAAAGGGAGACCTGAAAAGAAAATTCCCCAAAGGAAAAAAAAAAAAAAAGAAAAGAAAAAAAAAAGAAACGCCATCACTACATGACAGAATATTTAATCTGTATCTTTGAACATTCTAAAATTAAAGGGAATGTTTTAAAAACCGTCTTCTAGAATAAGTTGGTTCAGTCTCACATGATCATAAAAGGTCCCCTGGAAATAGAAAAATAAAGATATGCTCTTTAAGGCATTAGACAGCATGGTACTGATTAATAGAAGCAAGAGACAAGATGGGGTAATCTTTCTGTTGGTCCCATGGAAAGATTACGTGTCGTTAAGGGCAAATGCAAAGTGCGATCCCCATCTGGTGGGGAATAATCTTTCAACATGACACAAAATATATCTCAAAGGCTATTTTTGAATAAATACTTGCTGAAGAAGAGAATACCGAACTGTGCCAAATCTAGAATTCATCATCCTGGCATATCTGAATCCATTTTCATTTAATAGGCATTTTATCCTCAGCAATGCTCTGGCTTTGAATTGACCAAGCAGGAACTAATTCTGGATTTAAATGTGTTACTAAGTAACAGTGTCTCTGTTAGCAGAAGCTCACATGGATAGGGCATACCACACAAACACTCACCAGAAATCCATAGAGAGGTTGTCATTGCAAAAGCAGAAAATAAGAGAGTATATTGTACGGATCCCTGACATTCTCTCTGACATATGATGTTGGATTCAAATGCTTCACTGAGATTGTCGTGTTACAATTTAATACAGAATCTCAAATCCAATTTCATAGCCCTGCTGGAGAACTTAATGTATATCTTCAGAATAATAGAACTTAAATTCATTAACTTTCATCACAAGATCTATAACCGTCCAAAACATAGTGTCATACCACTTCTTAAGAAAGATATACAGTAAGAAACAATTTGCTTTTAAGTCACTGGTCCTCAGCACAAGTTTCAATAAGAAACTATCAATCCAGAAAGGAATAGTTGACATATTAGTTAGACTTATCTTTTTATAATGGAAAATATATTTAAAGAAACTACATCAGCTCTGAAACTGCATACAACTGTGACATTTCTGATTCAATGTGTGAAAGTCATAAATATTTGAATGCTCATTAAAAAGATTAAATGAAGTTTCATAAAATAGTATCATTAAAAAACAAACATTTTCACAGAAAAACAGCCACAGTCGACATTGGAATCACCCAAACTATGAGCTAAAGGTAGTGAAAATATACTTTTAATATTGGAGGTCTCTCAGTAATGATATAGTAACGAACACTAAGCACATACTTGCGATTTCTAACATGACATCTTGTACTTGCTGTGCAAACATGTGGCTCATGTACTGTTTCCTTGTCTCCAGCACTAGGAAGATCTTGCTTAAGAATTGCAGTTTCAAAGTTTTACCCAGCAAAGGAATGCAAACTCAGTATTTTTAGTTAACTTTTAAAAATGTGTAAAAATTCTAGCAATGCACTTTCATATACACACTTTAGACATATAAGCACCTCGATTGAAATCAAAGTCTGAAAAGACTGATGGAAAACATTGAATGAATCTCCACTGAGAAGGGGAATATTGTACACAAGAAAGATAGTTTGAGAAGTTTTTAGGAAAGAGTCTGCACATGCTTCGGTTGCAGGAGGAGGCTCAGCTAATAATTAGCTGATGACAAGTTTGTTGATGCACTAAGACATTATAATGCTTAGGGATCTCAGGATTTTCCCAACACACGGGGCCTCAAGGAAAAGGTACTGAAAGTACTTTGGAGAGGCTTCCACAGTTACAACCTAGAGGATAAGGGAGAAAACTACAACTGCCTCCATGTGGCGGAGATGTTGGATTCTGTTTTCCAATGTCAACTCTCCTGTGATACTAGTTAAAATTCAAATCAGATTCTAATGAAAATTCAAATCTCAACACAGAGAGACTGTCAGATAAAACAATTAAATGTTGCTTCTAGCAACGTTTTAATAATTTTTTTCTCAGATGAGACTTGTCATTCTTCATTAGGGACAATGGTCTATTCAGATAATGATGAGTAGACGTCATCAGTGGAGGCTGCCAAGAAGGCAGGATTATCCTTCATGACACAGTCAGAGAGCTGGGTCATATCTCAGCTTTTCTTAGCAGCCATGTACTATATACCTGCCTTTCACAAATGTTGAGGAATTCTTTGGGGATTTCTTGCACATACTACTTACTTAGAAAGCCATCTGGTCTGTGAAGATATACTTCTCGTTATTTGTTGTAAACAAATGCATTAAAAGTTTTAGAGAGACTCTCACTGGTCTAACCTTTTGGGATCTAACCAGCAGTTTTAAGCAGTTTTAGGTAGCCTCCCTGAGCTCTTCAGGGCTAAAGAGTCTGTATTTTAGCAAGGTCTTGGGTAACCATCAGTTCATCCCCATGGCGTTTTGGTCACCCCTTTCTAGATTGCATTATCTCTCTTTTGATATGTGGAGACTAGAACGATATCTGGAATTCCAAATATTGTGGAAATATAAGGGTTGAATAAGCTTTCTCGAGTTTTCTCTACTGTTTGTATTTGCTTTGGTAATGGTGTCAGACATACCATTGGCTTCATTGGCTATGTCTATACACCAATCTGATATCCTTAAAGGATAAAAGATCAAGATAAAAATGCATTACCCTAAAGCAGCATTTGTGTGTGTGTGTGTGTGTGTGTGTGTGTGTGTGTGTGTGTTCAGGGCAGGGAAAGGAATGGAAAGTGAAAAAAAATCTTATTTGGCATATATAATTTCAATTATTTATTCTTTTATCTAGAGTACTTATAACAAAGTTAGAAAAGAACAGTCTTTTCAAGCTCTGATCCCTGAGAAACCCTGTTTTTATTTAACTCTACCCATACAATGGAAGAACCCAAGACTTGGAAAAGAAGGTATAGATCTGCCAGCACCAATTTTTTTCTAACATTTCTGACATGGAACTTTCAGCCATGGCAACCTATTCATCAATATAATAGGGTAGGTATGCTTTTAGACACTTTGGAAGTCTGTCTTTTTATGGGTTGACATATGCCTCCTTCAAACTTTGATCTATGATCCTAGTGCATTATGCCCAAAAAGCATAGAAGATATCTAATTACCAAAAGAAAAACACTAATAATAACTAATATAAACCTATCAAAAACTCAAAAATAGTGCTTGAGGCTAAACAGTCATGGTTGCTTAAAAAATTCTCATTTAAGTTGATCTTCAAACTTATCATCTTGACTGCATTCCATTGGATACCCTCTGGTTTAACTATGACTCAATTAAAGTGTGGATTTATCCAGACATAGTATGTAGTTATGACTTGAATGGCTCAAAATATAGAGGATACTTACCTTTGTTACAGATACAATGCTTCTATCAATGCAATAAAATTATTTAAAACTATTAGATTCACTTCGGTCATGATTGATGACTGATGGTCAAATAAACTATGAACTTTGTCATAGAATTTCTCTTAAGCCAGGATTTTCCCATTGTTTTACTTGTAAAATAGATTTATAGTGGATATAGAAATTTATATTTATTCCAATTTCATTTCATTTTATTGAATCATGACATTTTAAAAATAGCAATTCCTTAGTTAGAATTATGATCTATATAAAAATAGTAGAAATTTAATAGACATTGGAGTTAAGTATCTATTTCATAAAGTAACCATTTATGTGTAATGTGAGTATAAAATCTGGCATTTTGAGTGACATAAAGGACTTACACTTATTAGTTTATGGTTCAGCATCATAAAAATTGTTTTTATATAATTATTATTATATAATATTATATTATTCTATAAAATTACTGAGGGGCACCTGCATGGCTCAGTCAGTTAACTGTCCATCTTCAGCTCAGGTCAAGATCTCGCGGTTTGTGAGTCTGCACCCTGCATCGGGTTCTGTGCTGACAGCTCAGAGCCTGAAGCCTGCTTCGGATTCCGTGTCTCCCTCTCTCTCCCTCCCCCACTCATACTCTGTCTCTCTTTTCCTCAAAAGTAAATAAAATATTAAAAAAATTGAATAAAAAGAACATTACTTGAATTTCTTTGGACTGTCAAAAATTTCAGGTATAACTTGAATGAATGCTTTAATGGTTTAAAGTCTAATGAAGATTTTCACAGAATTAGTATGCATAAATGAAAGTAAACATATTTATTTATTCAGATAGTGTTTATAAGAAAGACCAGTTGCTTCTCATTCTATAACTATATTATTAATATGTCTTAGTAAAATTTGCAATTTTTGTTCTACTTTGCCCTATATTAAAGCATTCTAAAAACCAAAACTTTTCATTAAAAAATAAAATAAAATGTGAGGCTTGTGTTAAAATGTATAGAAAACTATGTCTTAAAAAGTTTCAGTTAGTGGTATGAACGTACATCACATTAAAAAAATCTTATTGGAAGTTTTACATGTATGAAACTTCTGTTAGTGATTGGATATAAAAAGTCTGAAACCAAAGTTTGATTATTTTAGCCTACATAGACTCTAGCTATTATTCAGTGAATTCAATTTTCTAGGAAAATTTATCAGCATCCTGAAACCATTTCATGATTGAATGGCTGGTATATCATTCTTGATGGTTTCTCTCCAATCAATTCCACTAAACCAATGAAACTCTGTAACAAAATTAGTCTAAATATAAGTACATTCTTTCATATGTAAAACGGGAACAAGAAATCAGTTTCCAGGTAAATTCCAACATTCTAGGAAATGTTCCTTGAAAAACAGTGCACACTGAGAATCACATTCTAAGAGGTGCACACACACATAAAGAAAAGGTTTTGTCAGAGAGAGTAGATTGTGTTAATAACCATCTACATTGATCATGAGTCTGGAAAAGAATGAGTTGGGGGATGAGCCCTCACTATAAGACTTCACAACAATGCTGCAGCAAAAATCCTCACTGGTAGAGAGGAACAGAGAGCTGCCTCAGTGTCTTCCAACCCTAAGCATCCTGCCCTTCAAAAGTGCAGATGAAGTAAGGCCATAACCATCCAAAACAATTTATCAGCAGGAGAACATATCTGTACAATTCAGGGTGTGTCCAATCTAGTATAGTCACAATGTTTGCAGACGTAGGTCATTCCAGTGAAGAGAATACAAAACATACAACTTTGTGTAATATGAGTGTGCAGTAAAATATTAACCTTACCCCAAAAAGAGGTCTGACCTTTGCTTTCAGCTCCTGTGAGCTGAAAGCCTTGGAACATCCTGCAGGAGAAGACTGTCTTTGTTTACATGGGCTGGGCCAGATAATGTATGCTAACAAAGTGATTTATGGTGGGGGCTTTGGACTAGCTTGACCACCTAAGGGGCTGGAAACTAAAGTCAGCCTTGCGGGCAGTAAACCATGTTTACATAACTGAGCTTCAATAAAAACTCTGAACATCAAGGCTGAAGTAAGCTTTCCTGGTTGGTAATACCTAGTGTATATTGTATGTCACATATCATTGCTGAGAGAGGTTTAGCACTGTTCAAGACTCTGAGAGAAAACAATGGAAAGCTAATGCCTAGAACTCTTCTGGATTCTGCCCCATATGCCTGTTCTCTTGGCTGATTTTTTTTAAAGTTTATATATTTATTCTGAGAGAGAGACTGAGACAGCATGAGCAAGGGAAGGGCAGAGAGAGAGAGAAGAGAGAGAATCCCAAGCAGGCTTCTGCACTGAGAGCACAGAGTCCTATGCAGGGCTCGAACTCATGAAACCATGAGATCATGACTTGAGTGAAAACCAAGAATCAGACACTTAACCAACGGAGCCACCCAGCAGCCCCTCTCTTGGCTGATTTTTATCTGAATCTTTTCACTGTTATAAACTGTAACTGTAGGTATAATAATTTTAAATGAGTTCTGTGAGTCGTGAATTGTCATACCTAAGGTGGTCTTGGTGACCTTTGAACACTGTTGATGTGAGAAATGAATGTGGATTTAGGAACTCCCAAACTTGGCAATGAGTAATTGATGTTGTAAGGTTATAGGTTTCGTGGAGGACTTTTTGATACTTGTAACGATTAGTCTGAAAAGGGACCCCAAATATCTCAAAGAATTGTGCCCCAAACTTCCTCAACCTTATGTGCCAGGCCTCAGGCTCCAAATTAATTGTGAACATATTCTTTTACGATTCTTTGAATAAATCCTAAATTTCCTACTGAAATTTATTTATCGTGGCCCTTGAGAACACTTTCTAAATCTTTTATTCTTAGGTTCTACTCGCTCTATTTTACTTGCTCCTTTTATTTTTATTTTCTGGATGATATTTATTTTCATGAACATAACCCTAGCAAATACATCAAACAGCTAGTGTGGCTTGCTTGTTCTGTTTCATATTTCAGTAACAAAACAGCTCACCATCTTTATTCTTTTGTATTTCTTTAAAATCATTTCTGCAAAAGCTTACACATTCCACGGGGAATATTACTTTGGCCATCTACTAGGGATTAATTTGAAATCCCTGGGAAACTGCCAGGTTTTCTGAAAGCTGTAGAACATAGTGACATATATAAATCATTCTGCACTGTATTTCATATTGGATACCAATTTTTATCTGTGTTCCTTTCAGAATGGTATTTTGTTCCACAAGCCCTTTAAAAAACCTGGACCCTGGTTCCTTCAGAGATTTCTTTCCTTCCCAAGCTCCCTCAGTGAAATTAGATGAGGCTTTCAAACTGCCTACCCAAAGACTTAACTTCAAAGGTCCAATTATAGGACATTTTTGTTTGATGGGGGAAGTAAAAAGAAAAACATGGGGACAAGTTCCATGTCTTTCTTACACTAGTGCATGGATCATTTTAAACCATTAAAATGAATATACGGATTCTCTGAGAAAATGCATTCCACTCCCATTGCTGCCCTCAGGAGATTTCTTGTGGCTCTGAAGTTTGCTCTCTTTTGTAATTATGTAAAAAAGGAGGTCTTTGGCTTCAGGAAATACTGCATTTCACTGAACTGATCTGGCTTTGCTTCATGTTCCTAGTATATATAAATCTCTGATTATATCTCAAGAAATCTTTACTAACCCACATATCTGATATTCACTTAAGAGTTCTTGCAGTATTATGTGCACTGTATTGTTCTTCCTGTTACACATTTTTCTCCCCAAAATGCACTCGTTGGAGATTCTAATAATAATTGGCCACAACAATGCAAATATGTTACCTCTTTCTTTCTACTCTGACAATAAAGGGACTTTTCTTTTATTGCTTTTCAAACTGTCACACACTCTCATTTTCCTGTACTTAATACGAAAGCTGGTTGGCTGATATTTAATTCTTGACTGGGAAAGAGGGCTGTGATATCTTTCTAAAATACCTTCCTCCTTAGGTACTCTGGGAAAGAAGAGGAAATGGCACATCTTTGGGAATATTTTTGAAAACTTTTAACTTCTGGCCTCTCCTGGAAAGGCTCACCTGACCCATAGAGGTCTGAGATGGAGGGATGTAACTCTCCACAGTAACATCACCCTCTCTGTTACTGGCAAGCTGGCATAGCTTATACCTGTAACTCCCTAGTCCACTGCGAGAGCGACAAGCTGAGCTAAGGAACTGCTGAGATTCAACACAGCCAGATTCTCACAGCTGAGATTCAACACAGGGAAAAGGCCTGGGGACAGGGTAGCCACCTCCATTCCATCTGTGATTTTCTTGCAGATCCTTAACTCCAAGTGTCTGGGGAGCGGGCCGTTTCTTACAAAGCGCCAGAAGGGCCTCACTGAGAAATTCATAATATTTCTGTTAAGTCTTGACCCTGGAAAAAAACTCAGAAAAATCAAAGCTAAAGTTTCTAATTCTGTTGACTGTTACCTTTCTTCTCCCATAGTTGCTGGCATTTAGAATGCTCACTCTAAAAGTCACTCAATAGGTAGGACACACAACCATATTTAACTTCTTTTATGATGAGAGTCTCCTTAGGAAACAAGAATACCCTAGGAAATATATCATATAGGATGATTGCCTATAAAGATTTATGAAACATAAAATATGCCATTCTGAACTGTGGCTATATACTTAAACTATCTGATTTCCAGCACTCAGATTTTGACTGCCATAAGAAATAGTCCTACAGAAGAAACAGAACTGGAAAATCATGTGCTTTTTTTTAAAGTTTATTTTTATTTATTTTAAGAGATAGAGAGAGAGAGAGAGAGTAAGCAGGGGAGGGGCATGGAGAGGGAGGGAGACAGAATCCCAAGCAGACTCCACACTGTCAGTGCGGAGCCCCATGTGAGGCTTGAACTCACAAACCATGAGATGATGACTTGAGCCAAAATCAAGAGTCAGACCCTTAACCGACTGAGCCACCCAGGTGCCCTGATCATCTGCTTTTTAAAGATATCTACAGGAGATATTACCAGGAGTAGTAGGAGAGTAAGACCATCTTATTTTTTTCTTTTTTAGTATAACATCAGAAATGTAGAAATGCTTTTTCTTTTTTCTATAAAAGTACAAAACAGTCTGCCTCTCTCATAAAGCTCAATGCTCATCTCAAAATTTCCTAAGTCACACAGGGCATTTTGCATTGTATCAGAACAATCTGTAGTCTGACTCTATCCCTTCATAGTAGAAATTTCCATGATGTGGCAGTAGAGAAATTGGTGTCTGATAATTCCTACCCCACCTTAGGAACCTTTTCCTCACTCCACATCTCCTTGAAGAGTTTCATCCTATTTTGGTCAGAAATGACTTCGTACACAACTATATATATGAACACAGTAGTGATTTCAGCATCCAGCCATGTGTCTTCTAAGCCAGACTGCTAAGGAGGAAAGAGTGTCAGGGAGTTGGAGAAAATATTTCTGGAGATGGACAAAGAGGTGGCAAAGTGAAAGCTCAAAGATGAAGCAGATTGTGAGGGTGTGTGCGTGCGTTTGCTGTGCTTGACTAGGCATGGAAGAAAGGCATCCCCACTTTATTCTGTCTTCCTTATGTGTGTTCTCAGAAGAACATCTGGTCTAGCTGGAAAATCTGGGAGATCTTTAATGGAGACAGGATTGCAGATACAAACTTGGGATATACTTATACTAAAAGAATTATCCATTGCTGATCTGAAATTCAAATTTAACAGGGTATGCTGCATTTGTGTTTGGTAAATCTAGAACTCTAAATGAAGAACAGAGTAAATGGCCCTGAGTTGAGCAGCTGCAAACTTTACTTGGGTTTGAGCTGGATCCTGGGTCTTTTTGTTTCAATGTGTTGAGAGCACAATGATAATTAAATTATATTTGACATCAGGAGGAAAAAATCACCTTTGCCAATGCTTATAGATATTACTAAACTACCAAAAAGAAGAAAATAAATCAAAAGTGGAACGTTGCTATGTAAGAGTAATATTTTTTTCACTCCCTTATGAAGAATGCCTTCCTTTAATTATTGTCAACTATTTAACATTTCATTTATCTGTACAAAATTAATTTTATTTCTTGCTTTATTGGAAAGCAGGAAATTAATTCCTGTTTTTGGTCTTCTGGGTTTTTTTTTCTATAGAAAAATTGGAAAAAAATACTCCTTTCATCCAGGTATAATCGCTGGGTTCATCTTTAATTTTTAAAATTATCCTTTAATCAGCTTTGTGTTTCAAATTACACCAGAAGCCTTATAATGATGAGAAATGTGTTGCTTCTACAATAAGGGCCCCAAGGGGCTTAGTACCTTAGCGCCTTGAGAGCCCTCCATACATATAAATAAGCTTTCTCTTTGAGATCCAACAAAAAGAAGTATGGACATGAGTGTCGTTGCCTAACGGGTCGTTTTATAGGGTGTGGCAGATCCAGAAATCCTTTTATGGATTCTTATAAGCATGGAATTATGACAGGCATCTTTTATCCTTTTTCGGATTTAAACTGTGGAATGAGTAGAAAAAGACTAGAACATGAATTCATTTTGAAAGTCAGAGACTTCCATTGCTTCACACACTACCGCTGAACGGGTGCTGGTGGACAGGAAAAACGGCATGTGTGCCCTGTGGAACTGACATCCTAGAGGGTTTTTTCACCTTCAAAATATGCATATTCAGCAGTCAAAATATTAGTTGTTTGGTAATTACTTAGAAATGAAGTGGGTTCATATTTTTTGCTGTATTCCAGCCAATGGTAAGTGCATAGTTCCAACAACCAAAATAATGACATGTTTTTTTTTCTCTTACTCAGACTGATCAAATGCTCATTTTAATAGTGGGGATGGTAACTATCAGATTCAAGTTAAATAGGATTCTATTTTTTTCTAATAAAACTATTAAAAATCTTTCACAGCTAAGCTCTGCTATTTCTGTCAGGTTCATCACTGCCTTTTAATGAATAATAACATTTTTGAAGTTTAAACAAGTTATTAAAGGTTTACAGCCTTGACTATTCTATTGTGGACCTATCGCTAATCAGTATTTTTAGTGTGTCAACATTTTTAATCAGTGGCTAGGGTCATAGTTGGGCTAACACTTGACGGTCCCTCACAGTCGTAATACAGGCACGACTTAATAAGAGAATGTGTAATTATTTTCCATGAGGGATAATGTCATTAAACAATTGTGCTTAATAATATATGTCAAACAAAAACATGAGATATTCAGAATTTTCACTGTGGATATTTTTATTAATTTCTGATGAGTGTGGATTAGGACGACAAAAATTAAGACACTTAAAGTTTTTTGGCATTTGAGCCTTGGGAAAATTAAGGCCATAAATATAATAATGATATGTAATAATAAAAATTACTTTCAATGAACATTTTACTTTAATAGCATGTTATGTAATGTATTTCATGTGTTTTTCACACATTTTTTCATTCATGCAGAAACATCTGTTACCTAGAAAAAGTATATGGTTTCAAATTTTAAGGTAACTTATCAAATTTTCCAGAAACCAAGAAGTTCTTATGTTTTTAGGATATAAGATAATTAACACAAATAAAAAAAAAAAACATGTATTTAACCCTCACTGCATTTTTCTGCATTGTTTGCTCCTTTCTCCATTGTCAAAAACAAAACCCACAGATCCAAAAAGGCATCAGTTAGGCCGAGTTTGAAAATTAGGGTTTAATACATAATCTGACTGCAGTTAACCTCCCCCGGAAATGCAGTCTTAACTGGTCGGTCAGGAATTTTCTGATGGGCGCCAAGGAGTCTGCCACATGGGCTCTCTCCATCCCCCAGAGGAAGATGAAGTAATCTGCCTGATAAGACTCTTTGCTTTGACCCCTAAGGGAAAGCAGCCTTGCCTGGAACAATCCTCTTGTGCTAGTAACTCTTGTCCTATCCCCCCTCTATAAAAACCTTCCATTTTGTACGACTCTTCTGAGCTCCCTCTACTAGCTAGAAGGGATGCTGCCCATTCATACATCATTTAATAAAGCCAATTAGATCTTCACATTTACTGGGTTGAATTAAGAAAAAATTTAACGTTTATTTATTGTTGGGAGACAGAGAGACATAGAGTGTGAGCAGGGGAGGGATAGAGAGAGGAAGAGACACAGAATCTGAAGCAGGCTCCAGGCTCTGAGCTGTCAGCACAGAGCCGGACGTGGGGCTCAAACTCAGGATCTGTGAGATTATGACCTGAGCTGAAGTCCATTCCCTAATCAACTGAGCCACCCAGGTGCCTCTTGAATGTTTGTTTTTTAACATCTTGAACTTCTGTCTCACTGAGAATGAGGTTTCATAGCATCTGTGCTGGGATATTATATGTCACTAAATAAGAGTCATAGCGGCAGGGATGTTTTTCTTCCCTTTGTTCCCAGCCCACTCCCAAATCAGTGAGTTTTATGGATTTTGTGCCTGATGTTTGTTTTTCTTTTCTGCTACCTTATGGTGTGTCCTCAGACCAGCACTCTTTTTGTTTGTTTGTTTTAAATGAAGAAGATTAAAAAATCCAAATGGCATCTAAGAAATGTAAAGGCTTCAATGGCCAAAATTATTTTACATTGTTAGTCTTTAATATTATAGAATGTGAAATAACATACAAAGAATTTTCTCTGCAACTTCAAAATTGATCCCTGAAGAAAGGCAATCAGCTTTCTATTGCTGTCTCCAAATAACCTAAATGACTTCTTAATGAGCTTCTTCAGATCAATGGCTTCTGACTGTTCCTGTGGCTAGTCTATCATTCTACCTTGCCTTTTATTTCCAGCATTTAGCCAGTTACTCGATTCTACAATTATAATTATTGAAGTTACTAACCCTCTCTTGCTCACCTCCATCCCAGTAGCCCCATTTCCTGGTCCTCCCTTCCTTTCCTTCTCATAAACCATTTACCCTGGGTTCAGGAACAAACATCTCTGGGTAGACAGGACACTTGGAGTTCATGTTAAATATGGAAATGGAAATACAGTCCTCCGTGTAGCTCATCTGCCCTTGTCTATTTGTGTCTGGACTTGCATCCAGTCTTGTGCCTTGTTTCTGACCTCAAGTCCCCATCTCACAACTGATTCTGGTAAGTGATTCCATATTGTGTTGTTCTCTGTGCACCTTAATACCTGCTATCATACTTCTCATTGGTGACAATATGCTGCTTTCTGAACTTAAATTTGTTCAGTGTGGATGTCCTTTCCCATTCCAGCAGGCATATCCAGATCTGCAAATGGCTTTTCACATTGATAGATCAATTCTTCTATAGTGGGTTTTTTTACAGAGATGTGGCTTTCTTGGTCCGAGGCCTTAGTAAAATTTACAGGGACTCCATTCTCTTTTTGTCAAGAACATGAATTATAAAAGCTACATAAGGAATCATTGGATTTCCTTGAATTTTTTAGTTGGTATACACAGGTTATGTCAATAACTGAACGTCTTTACTTACGTGTTTTTACTAAATATTTTGTCTCTGTATGTTATCAACCTTTATTAAAAAGGGTGACTCATCACTGAACTTTACATTCTGCCAAAACAGACACATTCTCACGTGATGTCTTAAGTTTGAAAATCTAATAACATCCACATTAATGTGAATACGGACAATTGTTTATTCTTCATACCAACACATATCCAAGTAAGGTCCCATAATACTGGATTGCGACAAGGAAGAAAGCAGATACAATTTTAAATAAGTTGATACCAGATGGTGTTTATTTAAATTACACTGTCCCTATTTTTAGACAATGCTGAAACTATAGCATTGTTTCTTTAACTTAGCTCCAATTAAGTCAATCACCAAATACCTAAGTAAGTACACTACAGTGACTACATATAAATCTCTGTCATGTAGGGGCACAACTCATTTGCTATTTTTGAATCCGAGTGCTTTGTGTAGAGTCAATTTGTTGTCAGAAAATGCTTTCAGAAAAGCAGCATCTTCTCTTTCTCTCCCTGCTTTATTTGAAAATAGTAGTAAGACTCTGAGTGGATGAGACTAATGGTCTCTAGGCAAGACGAGAGACTTGATGTCCTTGATCCTGCTGCTCAGAAACATGTGACTTTTCCACCTTGAAAGACTGATTCACTCTCTTTCACTTCCCCCAGCTAGAATCCTTCTCACCCAATGCCACTGGGGATTCCATTTATTTTACCTCCCAAGGGATTCTGTAGGTTCCAAATTTCTCACGCAGGTCAAATTTCAAAAGAGCAGCATGGCAATCGACTACTAAATTGACACCCCACCTGACCTCTGCCTCAATGAAGAGCTGGACTTCTGAGGCTTTAAATATTCACATTTAATTTCAGCTACCTGAGAGTGCCAGCTTCAGCAGGAATGAAAGGATGCCCTGTGGCATCTGTCCTTACTGATTAATTTGAATATATACTCCAATACAGACTATGAAGGCTTTGCTAATGGGGATTGGTGGAGTTGCTGCTTATTTTTTTTCCACATCGACGTTGAAAAAAGAAAGGAAGTAGACAAGAATGAGGATCTCTTCCCCGCACCACCCCCCCCGCCATTGGAGAGTCACAGACTTTTATGAAATGAGCATAATTTAATATTGTTCTTATTGTTCTCAGATTGTTCTAAGATCATGTTACTTATTTCCTATACTTGTTTTCTCAAGTTATACACTTGGCAGGTTATATTTGAAGTCTTCAAAATTAGCTGACTGTATCAAAGGTCTTCCACCATTCTCAAGTTCCTCATTAGACTGGGCTTTCTCTGACCCACTGTCATATTCAGGTTTTCCCCCAGTGTATCCAGCAGAATGTAGACGGTAACTGCCTGCTGAATAGATGATTGAATGAATATAAATGTCACATTCTTCGAGGTGCTTTCCCACCTAATCTGTGTTCCTAACTACTTAGATCTATTATTTAAATTTAAATTTTGTTTAAAACTAATACATGTTTACTTTCTGGTGTTCATGAGAGAAGTGGCAAATGTTAAAATCTAAACTTACTTTTGGAGACATTGATTCATACTGACTTCCACTGACAAATTAGTGGCCAGCCAGTCCTAAAGAATTATAATATAATACATTCCATTCTGACTAGAAAAATCCAAAACTACACTTAGTTTCAAAAACTTCAAGTTGGTGCCAATTAGAGTCATCTTTCCCACATGTGCTTATTATTCAAATTAGCTGGAGCCTCTGTAAACATTTAGATTTCCAACTCATCCCCAGAGAGCCAGAGGCAGCACCCAGAAATCAGTATTTTTTAACAAGCTCCCCCATGAGTGTTATGATCAGGTAATTTTGGTAACCAGTGAATTAGAGTTCACCAAGATGTTGCAAGATTGTTCTTGATGAATATGTGGCATTCACTGTTCAGGGCCAATAAAATCTTACTGTAAACAGAGTTTTGGATTACGTTCTTTTATAGAATATCCAGATTATAGTTGCAATTTATGCTTTTTAAAAACCTGGATAATTCGAGGGAGGGAGACAAATAGAATATTACCAGCATCTTTTTTTCCCCCAAGAAGAAAGCCCCCATGGTGTGAATTCAGGTTTATTTAAACACCATGACATTATGACTAATATATTGGATGAGAAAATCCATTTTCATTTCTAATTTTTCCATATAAGAAGGCTTCCTGAAATTTATTATTGTTTTACTTTGGCTTATAACCTTAAAAATTAAATACTGAAAGTGTCTGTCAAATTTTGCAATTTTCCTGCTAACTGCAATAAAAAACAGCTCCAGGCGTATAAAACAAATGTCACTTTCATGAGAGCAAAGGAACATTTGACTTTCAACTAAAAAATATATCTGAATCCATGTTGTAGAGAAATATTAAAGTTGGTTAAATGTTAGAAAATGTAGACTAGAAAGAGAAAAATAAGATTGTAGAGATCGTAATGAGGTAGTGTCATCACGTGCTCAATCATGAAAGATAAAATGAAGAATTTTGTCAAAAAATAAAATGTTAAAATAAATTATAGTTCTTATATAAGTTCTGAGAAGGTAGTGAGAAACTGACAATTCAATGAAGAGAACAGGCATCTATTTCTCTTCAGTTGACTTTTGGCATACACACACAAATATATATACATAATATACGTTGATACGTATATTTAGATACTCTTACATACATATATACTTTTTCCTTGACATCGCTTTCCTGAGGCTTAGTCCGTTATGACTAATAAAAACCAGAAAAGATATTCATACGTTTTTAAAAAAATTTGACATTCTTACATTTTTAGTATTTCATTTACACCACCTGTGGTAAACCTAGAAAATTGCTATTATTTTGAGATTGTTTTTCTGAAGTAATCTTATTTCTGGATCTGTATCACAATTCAATATAAACAGCCTAAAATCTATTAGAGCAAAGTGGTCAATAAAAACAGAAGGACACAAAAAGAATTAGAAAAATTTTTGAAAATATTTCCTTGGAAAGGTACATACAGAAAACATTTCACAAGCACATGTTTTGCCCTGCAACATTCAATTTATTTGTCATATTTGTGTGGATGAAAGTTTGTAGTTGAATTTACACTTGTAAACATTGCAGACTTTCTCCCTTATGGAAAGTAACCATGGGAAAGAAGATACAAATAATATTAGGAATCAATAGGAAATGGCTTATTCAGAAAAATTAATTTCTGAGTATAAGTAATATACCTAGTAAAAATAATAATAATAACAAAGCACAATAGTTATTTGGATTATATATAAACATTTATTTTGATTGGTATATGTATACATTGGAATGTGTGTGTGTATTATATATATATATGTATATATATATATATAATACACACACACACACACACACATATATATATTTTTTTCCAAGTGTTCAAAGAACTTTTACAGTTCCTTCTTATACATTATTTCTTTATCATAATAGTAATTGCTATATTCTTATGTACAGTTTGTTGGTGTTTGTCATTTCCTTCAGGAGTAAATAGTAAACTTACCTAAGGCTTTTCTTCAACATACCAAATTATTTATAATACCATAAACAAACTGGCTTAGTTTTAAAACTACCAATTACATGGTATAAGTTTATCCAATTGTTATGTTTATAAATATTAAAATGGTTTAACTCTTCAGAAATTTTTACATTGAATAGATGATAGTGATTTATTGGCTCCCATAAGAATTCTGGCTTATATCCTGTTCACCAAGTATCAATTTACTTTCATAGGTGACCAACTTGCCAGTGGGAGCCTATTTTTTTTACAGTAAGACTTATTTGGGGAATGTCAAAATCATATGTTATAATAAATGTGGTTCCTAAGTCCATGGATTGATAGTCATGGTCTATTTTGTGTTTCTAGAGGCAGGTTTCTAGGGCTCTACATTAATTTGAAGGTAGACTAAGTTTGTATGCTACAAAGCCTAAAGAAATCACTGCAATAACAACAAAAAAGTATACCAAGTAAGTGAACAACAACAACAACAACAAAATCTTAACTGGAATCATTAAAAAAACTTCAATTAATCCAAAAGAAGATAGAAACAAAAAAATGGAAAAGATGCAACAAGTAGAAAATAAGCAGAAAGATGATAGATTTAAACCCAGTCATATTAACTTTCATATCAAATATAAATGGCTTAAATGCTCTAGTCAAAAAGCAGAGATAGTAGGATGGAAAAAGGAGACCCAACTATATGCTGCATAGAAGAAGTGCATTTCAAACATAAGGTACAAATAGGTTAAAAGTAAAAGAATGAAAAACACACACCAACATAGCATTAATCAAAAGAAAACTGGAGTGCCTCTATTAACAGCAAAATAGAATCCACATCAAAAAATATTTCCAGGGATAAAGGTCATTTTCCAATACTAAAGGAGCTAGTCGATGCAGTGGACTCCACAGTCCTAATTGTTCACACATCTTTTAACAGAGCTTCAAAATACATCAAGCAGGGGCGCCTGGGTGGCTAAGCGTCTGACTTCGGCTCAGGTTATTGATCTCACAGTTTGGTTTGTGAGTTCGAGCCCTCTCTCTGCCGGACTCTCTGCCCTCAACACAGATCCTGTTTCAGATCCTTTATTCCCCCTCTCTCTGTCCCTTCCCCGCTTACATGCTCTCTCTCTGTCTGTATCAAAATAAATAAATAAATAAAAATACATTCAAAATACATCAAGCAAACGCTGATATAACTATAAGAAGCAATAAAGAACATCACAATTATAGTTGGAAATTTCCACATTGCTCTTTCTGTAATTGATAGTACAAGGATATAGAAAATCAGTAAGGATATAAAATACCTGAATACTATCAAGTAACCTGGTCAACTTGATGAAAATTTTATATACAGTTCAGACAGATAATAAGTGTATTAACATGCAAATGCCTAATCTATTAATTAAAGGAAAAATTAAAAAATTATTTACATATAATCATGAAATGACAAGCTTAATGTAAATGGAGTCAAAAAATATTTAAGCAGTACAACAGTTTAATCATATTTTTCATTATACCTCCTCCCTAAATCAACCTATATAAGGATTTTGCTATTACAGATATGCTTTTTAGTGAACATTACACATGGAAAATGTATGAGAATACTTATCTCTTTTAAAATTAATTTTAAGAGCTATATAATTTATGAAGTTTAAAAAGCTTCATCTTACGGAATATATTTTCATTTTCTATGCATCAGAATGCCTACTGTGAAAAAGTGAAAGGTAGGAACTGAAATAGTTATTTACAATAAATCACAGCAGATATTTGACTACAGTCAAAAATACATTTGAAGACAGTTTCACAAAAAACCCTATATACACTCAATCTACGATGCTACTGATTAGAAAACATGCCATTATTTTAGGTTCTTCTAGAAAATAATAAATGCCTCCGATTAAAATTATGACATTGTAAGATATACCAATTTCTGAGATGTTAAAATGTAAAATGTGTGTGTGTTCTGAGATGTTAAATGTATCTCTAGATGCTAAATGGATGTGTTCTGAGATATTAAAAGGTAAATAGGTGTGGATTTTATAATCTAAACCTAAAGATATGTCTCCCCTGAAATGAATTTTATGTGAAGTGAATTCAGACTCTGTTGACTCACTGAAATAGCCATCTAGGCTTAGTATTTCTTGGAAAATTAATAAATTCTCTGTCTTGAATTTTTGAAAAAGAAAGATATTCCCAACTCTCTGCTGGTGAATAATATACCAGGGAATAAAAAGGCTACACAAAATGGAAAAAAGTCATTGTGAACTCAGAAATACTTAACGTATTATATATTTCCCCCCAAATCCTTGAAGTAAGAAGTTTGTTTCTGTTGATGTCTTTAGAAAGGTAGAGTTCTTAGCACAAACATTCCAAGCAATGAATGAGTTTCAGTGTCATTGGCCCAACTGGTCCAATTAACATCTGGTCCAATTAGTTATTGATATGAACCCTGAGCACTTCCATTTTCTAGGGCCCCACACAAATTCAGACCAGGAGATACTACAGAACGATATTTAGAATGGTAAGAACATTTAGAAAAACAATTACAAATAGTATAGTGTAGAATTGGATGTTGCAATAATATATATTTATTACGATAATATTAAAACAGCTTACACAGGTTAAAAAAACTAAACAAATCTATTAATTAAAACACAATGAAGGAAACTGAGCAGAGAAACATCCTGTATTTTAATTTTGATGAAACAGTATAATAGTCAAAATTTGTTCATTTCTAAAATTCCTATTGTCAAAATAATCAAGGAAATATATAACTTAAAAATCTTTTAATTTTTAAAATATTTTTTGCCAAACTACATTTTTTGCCTAATGTCAGTAACGTTTTTTAATAGTAAAGTTAATAGTGACAAGTATTCAGACAATAAGTATTTACATGTGCTTTAAGTTAAATTATTCAAGCTCCTATTAGGTTTATAAAATATAAGCAAATTTTACTTAGCTGGATCTTAGATAATTGCTACTATGGAAAATGTTAGAATTTTTAATTTAACATACATTTCTCAGTGGATATAGCCATTATTTTTAATACATATGTCTAAGCAGTTCATTCAGTCATATTCAGATAGAGTTTGGTCCTTCACTTTGCATGTTATAAACCACCTGGATCACTTACCTTATCTTTTCTTTGCTTTTCATCCTGGTATACAGTCCAGTGTTCTCCATCATTGCTGTATGCTAGTTTGTAAGAACCTACGAACTGTACATGACCAAAATCTTTAGCTCCTTGTGTAATGATGCCAGTTACTTTGGTAGGGACCAGAAGGTCCACCTAAAAGAGGAAAAGACATAATTTAAATGCCACAGCAGAGACCATTATAAATGTGCAAGTTGCTCAAATTCAGGAGGTTAAGTAACATACATGTTAAAGCCAAAGATCCACTGATTATTTGTATTTTGAAACTGATGACTGAGTCTGTGATTGGCTAATAATTTTGACTTTGCCACTGGATAAACTTAGTTGAAAACCTGAATAACTATTTTGACTGTTTTAAAATAAAACGATGGTCATTTTAGTCTACCAATCAATTTTATATTAAACCAAATTCCTCTAGCTGTGCAGTTTTGTGCAACTAAGATTGAATAGGGCAGGCAGGGCTGATCTTCTTGGGATGAAGGTCTTCCCCAGCTTGTCTTCCAGAGCCTGTGCTTATAATTCAGTTTTCTGACATTACTGGTCATTTCAATTTTAATAAAAATCAGACTCTAGTTGTATACACATTAGGAATATAAATGATATTATATGTATCACAGTTAAACATTAAATAAAAAGTCAACATTATTTCCATGAGTTTTAATCAGCTCAGGAATATATAATTGAATAATAGTAATCATTGTACAATGAAAATCTTGTTTAGAAAACTACAATTCTAAAAATGTTGAGGAGAAAGTTGGACATTCTTCAAAAATGAAGGAGGATTACAGTATGCATCCCTGATTTGTGGGATCTGTGCTCATGAGGTGGTTTTTCCTACAAAATACATACTTATAAAAGCAAAACACGCATGGAGACTCAGTAAGCATTAAATTAATCAAGATGTGATTGAAATGCAAAAGACAGCATTGATTTTCATGAAAAAGAATACATAACATTGAATAATTTAGTAGAATTCTGTTCTCTAATTCATGAAGCTTTTCTTATATCTTATTATGTTAATTAAAAAAATATAGGAATCTTTGTTTTCTATGTGGACAATTCTTGTAAGAGCTTTACCTTTAGGTTTATTAATGTTCCTTGATCTACAGCTTCCGCTCTCCTTCCACAATAGCGACCTACTTCCTCCTACTTCCTGTGACTAAGTGCCCTGCTTACATCCTTGATCTTATCATCTTTCACTGTCATGATCCCATATGTGACCTTGGTGGCTTTCAACCACTATGTCCTTTTGTTTCTATTTCAGGTTCTTTATCCTGTGAGATGTATGCAGCCACAAATAGACAGTCATGGGTCAGACATAGTCCATGAATGAAAAGAGAGAGCCAGGGTGAATGTACTGAATAGACCATATTTAGTGATTGTATTTAGATGCTTTTCAATAAAGATATGAAAAAAGTTCCCAAAGTTTCACAGCCTAGGAAAATTTCTTTAAAAATTCACAGGGGATTTGACCACTTTTTGTAACACTGTTTAATTAAAGACATCAGACTCAACTTGGACAATGAAGTAAGACAGAAAACTACCTTTAATTCTTTATTAAAATACTTTAGAAAGTTTATCAAAACTAGAAAATATTTTTGTTTCTGCATATTTCCTAACATGTATTATATCATCTAAAATATCTATCCTGCAGCAAAGCAAGGTGGCAAAATGATGATACCTGGGAAGGAAACTTTTGTTGCCTCATACACACTATGTTAAGTGCTTTCTTGTGTGTCCTCAATGAATCCTCTCTACAGCCCTGTACAGTACCTTTGAGATGAGGGAACAGAGGCTAATATATTATAATGTGTGATCCAAAGATAGATAGTGAGTAAAGGGAGGATACTAGATTCAAATTCAACATTCTGATTCAAAGTTCCATCATACATAAAAATTATCACTCAATGATTTCTTGCTATGCTTTGTGATTATTTCAGAAATTTCTGGAGAATCTCAAAGCTTCCTCACTACACTCATTAAACTTACAGAAACTCTAAGCTCCAAACCAAAACAATCCTGGATTTATAATACGAGAAGAGCCCTGTAATTTTTTTTAATGTTTGTTTGTTTGTTGTTTGTTTGTTTGTTTTTGAGAGAGAGAGAGAGAGAGAGAGAGGGAGAGAACATGTGCACATGAGTTAGGGGAGGGGAAGTGAGGGAGGGAGAGAGAGAATCCCAAGAAGGCTCTGTGCTGTCAGTGCAGACATGGGGCTCAAACCCACAAACCATGAGATCATGACCTGACCCAAAATCAAGAGTTGGACACTTAACCGTCCGAGACACTCAGGTGCCCCAGAAGAGCCCTGTGTTTTAACATGAATTTTGGCTCTGTTACTTCACCTATCCAGGCTTAAAAATACAGATTGCTTTTGTTCTAAGTCCAAATATAATTGTGCAGACACCTAGGCATTGCTACTGGTCTTCAAAATGCTTTTAATGTTGTTGACACTCAATTAAATGGGCAAAAAATCTTCCAACACTCTGAGTCACTGTGTTGCTTGCAAGGCTATAAACACACAGGAACTCAAACTGTCTCCAAGAATATGAACATTTCCATGGCTTGATTCTTCACTCTTTAAACTTCTATGAGTGTTTAGCTACAATGACGCAATGAAGAGTCTTATAGCATATCTCTTTTTCTGTGGTATTTCTTAAAGTCAGCTGGGTTTCCTGCTGGGTGATGTTTTCTCCTTAAGCTGTGTTTCTTGGCTCTTTCTAAGAGATACGTTTTTCTCCCACTCTAACTGCTCCCCTTCTCCAGCTTTTTTGTTTGTTTGTTTGTTTGTTTGTGATCTAGAAATGTTTTTCTTTTTTGTTCCAGTTAAGTAAATTTCTCTACTTTAATAGTCAGCAATCTGTTTCAAGCTGGATTTGTCCTAAAATTTGCTACTTAATGTAGCAAAAAAACTTAGAATACCAGGCCTAAGCAAACCTTCTTTAATGTAAAAATAATCAGCATCCCACACTTAACACGAAGGTGCTGCAACAGGGTATATACAGTGAAACACACTCACAGACATGTCACCCTCATGTTCAGCATGCAGGATGATCCCAGAAAAGCTCATTTATCTGTATCTATGCTAACCCTTAGCTCATGAGCACTTTGCCCTCTTATGGATCTTCTGAGTTAAACTTGTACTGCAAACATGCTAGACAAAATGCCTTCAGCTGTCTTAGATAGACCTTTACCTCCAGGGGTTTGGCTCAAATACAGCAGGTTATTTAGGGCACTGAGCTGGCGTATGGGTAGACATTTGGCTTAGTGCTCTGCTCTTCATGTCTGGATCTGTATTAAATGTGCCTTATATGTAACAATTCCCTCAATAAAAGTTTTGCTGGATTGAGTTAAAACTACTTCCTAAGTATGTTCTATGGACAAGAACCAACCATGCCTAAGGAGGCCACAAGGTACCATAACAGAAAATGCCAAGAGTCTTTCTCTTGTTTCTGTACAGAGGATACATTGGTCAAGGAAATATAGTATCACAGTGGCACCAACCAATTTTTACGGGGAAAGGCAACTAGTTAAAAATCTTCTCCGATCTTCTTAAGAGGCAGTCTATTGTAGAAGAGCTAGATGGTCTGGGTTCCCCAAATGGCTCTGCCCTCACTAGCTATATGCCCTTGGGAAAGCTACTTTATTTCTCTACATCTCAATTTCCTTATCTGAAAAATGAAGATAACAACCCTCATAGGATTTTTATGAGGATTAGGTGAATTAATATTTACTAAGTGTGTAAAACAACATATAAAATATATTAAGGGCTATAATAGAATCTGCTAAGAGTAAAACAATAAATAAATCTGGGGAAATAATCTATTATCACTCTCAGAATGTTATTAGAAGCATAAATATAGAAACAGAGAAAGAGGGTGGTTAGATTGTCCTACAAGCAACTTCTGGAACATAGTATATTTTGGTCACCTTCTTAAAAAAATAGTAATTTCATCTTCAATTAAAATAGAGAAAATGTGAAGCAACTGAAATTCCCATTTATGGGTGAAATGTTTTACTAAAAGTAATATAATTTTATGGAATGTTGTACATCCTCATTTGAATACTAAGATTAATTACTGGAGGGAAATGGTTCCAAAATAATACTAAAAGAGAGAATTAGATTTGAAATTATGGTGATTTATTTTCCTTTAATTATATGAGTAAAAAATGAGAGATTCATATATAGAGAGGCTTAAATGACATAGAAGTAAAGAAAAAAGTATTGCATGAGGGTTATGTAGGAATGCAACTCTTATGTTGTAAAACATCATGTAATGTTTTAGTGAAGCATAAGTATTTTTAGAGTGTCTAACTTAGGAAAATTATAGAAAAACTAAGAGCATTTGTTTGACAAAGGTCAAGATAAATGGCATTTCAGATATCTGCATAACAGCTTGACAGATGGTTCCCTGGGAGAGCACACTAGGAAAGTCAGTTGATTTTCACAGAGATGTCCTTAAAGGGGTGAGGAAAATGAAAAGTGATACAGATAAACAGGTTTGCAACTGTGGATATTTTACATATAAATAATAGTAATAGTAATAATAGTAATAATAATGTGTAATGGCTGTGCAACAGTCTCTGTTACAGTTACATGATAAATATGAAAATTATTTAACAGGTCCCCTATTGATATTCCTTTAATTGGTTTCTACTTCTTTGCCATCAGTAAAAACTTAGAATGAACTCCCAAGTTCATATCTTCATTCACTGATGCAACTATTTCTTGTAGGCCTAAATGACCTGCCATTTGAAATGTGATATGCATTGTTTCCTTTCTCTCAAGAAAGATTATACACTTGCATCTAGGGTATATGATAAATCTTTCTCTGCATAGTCACCAATCTCATGTTTTATAAAATTTTACATTTATGACAATTCTGAAAATGGCTTTTTTATATTTAATGTACATAAATGGCAACAAGTGGCATTTAATTTACATTCTCCCAATTGGGTTCAGTCTCACTAATAATATATACAGATGGTCTCTTTAATGTCCTTTATTTATTAGATGTTAGAGGTTTTCTAATTGTTTTTAAGAATTATGGACTTACATGGTATCAATATGGGCTTCTGTTATATTTGTTGCTTTATTTTCCTAATTTTCGATGTCATTTAATTTTATATTTTACACACAAATTTTTAATTTTCCTGTACTTAAATGTATCAATGACTCCTTTTGTGATACCATATTTTTAATATGCTTAAAAAGATTGTTCACTTAATTAAATCAATCAAATATGATCTACATATTTACCTATGATTTCCTACTATGGTTTTTTTCTTTCTTTTTTCTTTCAACACCTAAACCATCTTGACTTTATGGATATGTATGATGTGACATTCTTTTTTACAAGAATATAATTTTTGTAACACTTTTTCCCAAATAATCCATTTCTTTTTTTTTCTCCCTCTACCTGGCTGATAGTTACAAGGTTTGTTCTTTATTTTGAAATTAACACTATGACTCAGGGTCATCACCATCACATATTAGGATATATTTTGGTGAGAGTCTCTTTTATTGCTTATGGGTGGAATCAAGTGGGTCCATTCAAGCTGTAGCCTAGTTTCTGGGGGAGGGAGGTGTGGTCAGAAGGTTTTCTTGTTTTATGGTTTAAAATGTTGCTTCTTCCTTTTTTGGTATCTTCCATTAGGAGGTCAGTTATCCAAACACAGGCTCTTTACTTCTGATTTTTCTTATTTATGTTCTTTTCTCACTCATAATGTTCCTTTTTTATTACTCTCCATTCTGTCCTCAATATTATGGATTTTGTTTTTGATAAAGCAATTTCTACTGCTACATTTTAAAATTTCCTTGAAACACATTATTATTAGGATACCTCCCTCATCATCTCAGGATTCATTTTATCCTCTCTGGTATTCATGGAGAAAATTCCTTTGTACTTTATATATACATTCTAGTAATCTGCTGTTCTGATAGGAAATTTTCTATTTTCACAATTTTTCTTCATGCCTTTAGAATAATTTCTATCTTATTGCTGTTCTACAAATTGAAAAATAAGCCCCATATCATCTTGTTTTATTTTCCTTTACTTGAACAGAGAGAGAACAGTCCTGATGCCAGCACACTGGTCACAAGTGTCCCTTTGGCCCCTCACCAGCTATTAGGCAGTTGTGAGAATTCTCTTTCTGCCTCTGGCCTTTTTACCAATGCCCAGCAGAAGTTTAGGCTGAACAGTGTAGCTAGTCTGAAGGACAAGCCTCTCTACTCTTGCTGTTTTTCCTCTGAATATTGTAAGGATAATGTATTTTCTTGACAACACAAAATCCAAAGCATTCTCTTGTCAAATATAAGATCCCAGGGGCAGGCAAGTTTTTCTCTGTTGTTCATCTTGCACCTGGCACACAGTAAGTATTCAATAAATACATATTGAATGAATGCTTTTATATTTTAGGATTCAGTGAGCCAACATGTAGCCAACATATATTTTACTCTACCTAGCCAGCTTTGTATTAGGAGGCAAATGGGTGTGATGGGACACTGGGAGGGAGAGCAGGGGCCACAGCATACAGTTTCTGCTTGTAGTAAAATGACGGTTGGGCTCTCCAGACACCAACGCAGGCTCTGGGTCTTGGCCACCACTGTTCTGATTTAGATGTTGGAATCCACACGCTCTAGGCACAGGGGATTCACCCCAGGGGCCTGGAAAATCACCAAATGGCATATATTTGTATGCATACTTCATGGATGAGGGAAGCCAATCAAGGGTTGCAGTAGAAGTTGAATGAGTCAATATGACATAAGCAATTTCCTCATAAGCTCAACATAGGAACACTTAAAATCAGGCTTGCTCTCTCAGTTCCAGAGGAAATGTGAGAGAAAATTCTACCAGGCTTCACTAAAATTATGTGTAAATGAAAGTCCAATGATTTAAAATTTTCTCATTCAATCTCAAATTTAAAAGACAAAAACAACCAAATTATATATTATACATTAGGATTAATATAATATATAGACTGAATCTAATGCCTTTGTATTGATTTACTTAAATCATGACACCAAAAGGGAAAATAAGTTGATTTTCTCTTCTTTTTTTAATGAGTGACCTTTGTAATATTCTATATAAATTTTATTTTTTGAATTGTTTTGAAAAAATATTCTCAAACAATTGTAGTTAGAAGTAACTAAAATCGACATTAGGTTAACAGGTAAGCTCTTACCCAATTTCTCCAAATCCTATGTCAGAAAGAATAAAGTATTTGACAAAAATTATAAAACTTAGAAAATTATTAGGGAAAAGAATCATACTTTTCTCATTGGGTTATGAAAAGTGATTTTCTGCTGAGCTCACCAAAAATAAGATCATCCTGAGAGAGTAAAATTAACATATCTTTATTTACCTTTCAAGCTTGATTTTGATTAGGCTGGGAACTTTGACTTATTCCATGAATAAAAATTCAGGGCAATGGCTAATTGAATTAGTCTGCAATTGATAGGGTCATTATTAATTAGTAAGTGGAGACTGAATACAAGACTTTGATCAAAGAACATAATGATATCCGATAAATATTGTTCAGATATCTTAATTAGAGCCGTGCCAGAGCCCAAATGCAGCAGAAAATAAAGAAAATTACTGGTAAATGATTTGCATGTAATTTAAAAACCATAGCACAACTTTTAAATAGGAATTGAGGTAGTTTGTTATTTAGTGCTTTCTGATAGCACAATGAGAGGGGAGCCAAGGTAAAAATTGTGTCAGCATCTTTTATAAAGCCGGAGGTTCATTGAACTGGCAATCAAATTTGCGTGCACTTCAGTGGCCAGAATTTGGTTGATTGTTCGCTTGGAAAGCCTGTTTTGAGTATATTTCTTTGGCAACTACTTTACTGAATATAATTTTACCAAAGGCACTTATATTTTATATAACCATTGTGTATTTTAGAGATTGACATTTACAAATACAAAACATCTATACACAAATATGTGTGTCGATATGTGAATTTACACAAATCTTCTTGTTTTGGGACAAATACATAAAACTCATGAGAACTCTGAAAATAAAACACCCACAGAGTAAAGTATACTGTAATAGCAAATCACAATGCATATCTTAAATATTATGAGGACCTCGAAAGGTAGGAAACTTGACAGAACGCACACTCTATTTTTATGTACCATGCTGGCTGGAGGAGCTATGCATTTGAGGTTGATATAAAACTTTGCCATTCTCACAATTTGTATATCATCCATAGAGTCCTGTGCATGATTTGGTTTCATCAGACCAGGTGAGACTTCACACTAGATTTTCAGCCTTACCTTCACATATGCACATTACATGGTGACTGATTTTTAGGCTTCAACAACATCCTTGCAAAGAGAACTAGATGTAACTTTCCTCCCTTGTCCTTACAAAAGGAAGTGGAAAGAGGCATGGACTCTCAGGAATCAGGCGTGAAGGCGTAAATTCTTCAAATAGCTTTGGGAAAATGTACCATCAGTGTCAACAGCTAGAAAATAGCCTGGGTCAATGTGTTGCTCTGAAGTGATTGGAGGGGAAAGGGAGGGATGTGGCTCAGCTGTCTGTGGATTACAGGGTTAAGAGCCATTGACACAGAAAGTGAATGGCCCTGAAGGGTGGCTTTGTAAAAACAATCTTTTGTCCAAAGGATAAAATATACATATAGTATGGATAAAAAGGATACAAGGTATTTCCATTCAAATGCATGGTCAGTAACACTGTCAGCATTTTATTTGTGTAAAAAGGATGAGCCTGGCTTTGGTGGATCTGGCAGGGCTCTCTAGTCCCTAGGACACCAGTCACCACACATCATAATTGTAGTTTTAAAGAGCCTCAGTGACAGCCCTGGTTATAGATTTCCTCATGGAATACCCATAAAACCAATGTGTTTTGTTTACTTATATTAATTTATTTATGGTAAAAATATCTCCTCTATATTCTTCCACTGCTAATTTCCATTAGTTTTGTTCCCAAATAGAAATAAGGAGCGGCTATTGTATTCTTGAGACTCCAATTTTATCAAGCTTCTCTTTGAGGTCCTAATATTAATTTTCCATTTATTCTCTTTAATACAGTGTCTAAGGTCTTTTGAGCTTATTAAGTGGTAAAATATGAAACTGGGTGCTGGATGCTGATAAAATCTAAGTACTACCTGATGAACATATTTTAATTAGGTTCCATAGTGCAATGTGGCCTAGATATATTTATAATAAATTCCAAATAGGTACATGCCTAACAGTTACAGTGGCATGCCTTGAATATAGGGTATATAACTTTCATAAAATATGTCCTTCTTGATTGCATGTGAACAATAAGATGCTAATATTTTCCTTTTTTCAAGAAGTAGCACTATGTTTAAGGGACTATCATATATTTGCTTGTCTTAGAACAAGAGCTCATTTCTTTGTGCAATCAGCTCCAAACAATCTCATATTTTAAAAATCACATTCTTTAACTCTAAAATTATTCATGCACTAGGTTTTCGATTACTGTAAAATAGCTCATAAAGCACAGTCTTAAATTAGGTATAGAATTAATAAATCACTTGGAACAAACTCATTCTATTAAGCTTATTTAATTTTTTTGCATATGTACTCAAGATTTTTAAAACTCTCCAAGTTATAGCTCACTTCACTAAAGGATCACTTATAGATTTAAATGAAGAATTTCATGAGACATCTCCCACCCTTATGGTTGAACATCTTTGCAATAACTGTCTTTGATATCCCATCTGAGACTTTAGTCGCAAAGCTGCTGAAGTTTATTAACATAATTTGCAAAGAAAAAAAACCAGAAATGAAATAAGCAGAAAGTAGGGATACAAGTCCCTTTCATTTGTTATTATAAACACTTAAGGATCCTAAAATCCAAAAAGATATTTTTGTCAAATTTGAACACTGGTTTAAAGAAAACAGGAATCATATAGAAATTATTAGATAGAATGACACTTAAAACATAATTTTAGAAAGTTATTTATAATGGAATCAATCAGCAAGAGATAAAAACAGAAACAAACAAACAAACAAAAAACTATTCATCTTCATAAATAACTCACAAGATTTGTCACTTGATCTTGTGGCTTATCAAACCTAAAAAGGTATTTTTCTCATTACAGAGAAATCTGGTACATTTCAAGAAATGCTTAAATATCTGTTAGTTTAGGAATCAGAATATAACCTTTGACACATCTATACGTTAAACAGAAGCACTGGAGGTCCAATGCAAGTGACTTTTTAAAGTTTCCCCTTTCAAGACTCTTGGGACCAAGGTCGCATATATAATTTACTACCTCTTTAATACCCTATGTTCTAAAAAATGACCTTGTAATGCATTGTCTCCAACTCTTTCGCAAAGTAACGTTTTCTTTAAAAAGTAACAGCAAGTGGGAGCATGGAAGATGGTGGCGTAGGAGGACGCTGGGCTCATCTTGTCCTGCTGATCGCTTAGATTCCACCCACATCTGCCTAAATAACCCAGGAAACCGCCAGAAGACTAGCGGAATGGACTCTCTGGAGCCAAGTGTAGAGGAGAGGCCCACGGAAGAGGGTAGGAAGGGCGGGGAGGCGGTGCGCGCTATACGGACTGGCAGGAGGGAGACGGGGGGGGGGGGGGGGGGGGGGGCCTGCTGGCAAAGCAGAGCCCCCGAGTCTGGCTTGCAAAAGCGGAGGGGCTGGACCGCATGAGTTCTGACAGCCAGCGGGACTTAACATCTGGAATGTTATAAGTCAACAGCTCTGCTCAGAGAGCGGGAGGGAGAGAGGACACTGGGAGGAAGAGGTGTTGAGCCCCGGAAGATAGAGTTCAGCTGGGCGATGGGGAACAAAGGTGCTGCCCAGCACCATCCCCCTTTCCCATCCCCCAGCCGAAATCCCAAAGGGAACCAGTTCCCGTTCACTGAACTTGCTTGCACCTCACAAACACCCAATGCTGTGCTTCTAGGATCCATCCCTCCGACGGGTCTGCCTCCCTCCCAGTGCTGCAGGGCCCCTCCCACAGGGGATCACCAACAGCAAAGTATCTAAGCCTGCCCCTCCTGCCCCTCCTGCCCCTTGCAGATCTGCCCTGGCTAATATGCCCTTGGCCAGATCCCATCGAAGCAGCACCACAAGCCTGGCAGTGTGCAAGTAGCCCAGACAGGGGTCATACCACTCCACAGTGAGTCCCTGCCCCTGGGAGAGGGGAGGATAAGGTACACACAGTCTGACTGGGGCCTCAGTGGTGGGCTGGGGACAGACATCGGGTCTGACTGCGGGCTGCCCACCAACACAAGTTACTCCGGACAGCACAGGGGAAGTGCCCTGCAGTTTGGAGCTACCGCAGGGACTATCCAAAATGATGAAACAGAAGAATTCTCCTCAAAAGAAACTCCAGAAGTAGCGACAGCTAACAAATTGGTCAAAACCGATTTAAGCAATATAACAGAACAAGAATTTAGAATAATAGTCATAAAATTAATCGCTGGGCTTGAAAAAAGCATAGAGGGCAGCAGAGAATCTATTGCTACAGAGATCAAGGGACTAAGAAGTAGTCATGAGGAACTAAAAAATGCTATAAATGAGGTGCAAAATCAAATGGAGGTGGCCATGAATTGAAGACATAGGAGAGAATAGGTGAATTAGAAGATAAAATTATGGAAAAAGAGGAAGCTGAACAAAAGAGAGATTAAAAAAATCCAGGAGTATGAGGGGAGAATTAGAGAACTAAATGATGCAATCAAACGGAACAATATCTGTATCATAGGAATTCCAGAAGAAGAGAGAAAGGGGCTGAAGGTGTACTTAAACAAATCATAGCTGAGAACTTCCCTGATCTCGGGAAGGAAAAAGGCATTGAACTCCAAGAGGCACAGAGAACTCCCTACAGACGTAACTTGAATCAATCTTCTGCAGGACATATCATAGTCAAACTGGAAAATACAAGAATAAAGAGAAAATTCTGAAAGCAGCTAGGGATAAATAGGCTCTAACTTACAAAGGTAGGTACATAAGAGTAGCGGCAGACCTGTCTACTGAAACTTGGCAGGCCAGAAAGGAATGGCAGGAAATCTTCAATGTGATGAACAGAAAAAAAATACGCAGCCAAGAATCCTTTATTCAACAAGTTTGTCATTCAGAATAGAAGGAGAGATAAAGGTTTTCCCAAACAAGCAAAAACTGAAAGAATTCATCACCACTAAACCATCCCTACAAGAAATCCTAAGGGGGATTCTGTGAGTGAAATGTTGCAAGGACCACAAAGTACCACAGACACCACTACAAGTATGAAACCTACAGACATCACAATGACTCTAAACCCATATTTTTCTATAATAACAGTGAATGTAAATGGACTAAATGCTCCAACCAAAAGACATAGGGTATCAGAATGGATAAAAAAAATAAGACCCATCAATTTTTTGTCTACAAGAGACTCATTTTAGACCTGAGGACACCTTCAGATTGAAAGTGAGAGGATGGACAGCGATCTATCATGCTCCTGGAAGTCAAAAGAAAGCTGGAGTAGCCATACTTATATCAGACAAACTAGACTTTAAATTAAAGGCTGTAACAAGAGATGAACAAGGGCATTATATAATAATTACAGGGTCTATCCATCAGGAAGAGCTAACAATTATAAATGTCTATGTACTGAATACGGGAGCCCCCAAATATATAAAACAATTACTCACAAACATAAGCAACCTTATTGATAAGAATGTGGTAATTGCAGGGGACTTTAATACCCCACTTACAACAATGGATAGATCATCTAGACACAGGATCAATAAAGAAACAAGGGTCCTGAATGATACATTGGATCAGATGGACTTGACAGACATATTTAGAACTCTGTATCTGAAAACAACAAAATATACTTTCTTCTCAAGCGTACATGGAATGTCCTCCAAGATAGATCACATACTGGGTCACAAAACAGTCCTTCATAAGTATAAAAGAATTGAGATCATACGATGCACACTTTCAGACCACAATGCTATGAAACTTGAAATCAACCACAGGAAAAAGTCTGGAAAACCTCCAGAAGCATGGAGATTAAAGAACACCCTACTAAAGAATTAATGGCTCAATCAGGCAATTAGAGAAGAAATTAAAAAAAATATGGAAACAAATGAAAATGAAAATACAACAATCCAAATGCTTTGGGATGCAGCAAAGGCAGTCCTGAGAGGAAAATACATTGCAACCCAGGCCTATCTCAAGAAACAAGAAAAATCTCAAATACAAAATCTAACAGCACACCTAAAGGAAATAGAAGCAGAACAGCAAAGACACCCCAAACCCAGCAGAAGAAGAGAAATAATAAAGATCAGAGCAGAAATAAACAGTATAGAATCTAAAAAAAAAAACTGTAGAGCAGATCAATAAAACCACGAGTTGGTTTTTTGAAAAAATAAACAAAATTGATAAACCTCTAGCCAGGTTTCTCAAAAAAGAAAAGGGAAATGACCCAAATAGATACAATCATGAATGAAAATGGAATTATTACAACCAATCCCTCAGAAATACAAGCAATTACCCGGGAATACTATAAAAAATTATATGCCAACAAACTGGATAACCTGGAAGAAAGGGACAAATTCCTAAGCACCCACACACTTCCAAAAATCAAACAGGAAGAAATAGAAAATTTGAACAGACCTATAACCAGCGAAGAAATTGAATCAGTTATCAAAAATCTCCCAACAAGTAAGAGCCCAGGACCAGATGGCTTTCCTGGGGAATTCTACCAGACATTTAAAGCAGGGAAAATACCTATCCTTCTCAAGCTGTTCCAAAAAATAGAAAGGGAAGGAAAACTTCCAGACTCATTCTATGAAGCCAGCATTAATTTGATTCTCAAACCAGATAGAGACCCAGCAAAAAACGAGAACTACACTCTAATATCCCTGATGAATATGGATGCAAAAATTCTCAAGAAGATAACTAGCAAATCAAGTTCAACAGCATTTAAAAAGAATTATTCACCACGATCAAGTGGGATTCATTCCTGGGCTGCAGAGCTGGTTCAACATTTGCAAATCAATCAATGTGATACATCACATTAATAAAAGGAAAGATAAGAACGATATGACCATGTCAATCGCTGCAGTTTGCATTTGACAAAATTCAGCATCCTTTCTTAATAAAAACCCTCGAGAAAGTCAGGATAGAAGGAACATACTTCAACATCGTAAAAGCCATTTATGAAAATCCCACAGCTAATATCACCCTCAATGGGGAAAAACTGAGAGCTTTCCCCTGAGATCAGGAACATAACAGGGATGTCCACTCTCACCGCTTTTGTTTAACATTGTGTTGGAAGTGCTAGCATCAGCAATCAGACAACAAAAGGAAATCAAAGGCATCCAAATTGGCAAACATGAAGTCAAGCTTTCACTTTTTGCAGATGACATGATACTATACATGGAAAACCAGACAGGTTCCACCAAAAGCTTGCTAGAACTGATACATGAATTCAGCAAAGTTGCAGGATACAAAATCAATGTACAGAAATCAGTTGCATTCTTATACACTAATAATGAAGCAACAGAAAGGCAAATAAAGAAACTGATCCCTTTTACAATTGCACCAAGAATCATAAAATACCTAGGAATAAACCTAACCCAAGATGTAAAAGATCTGTATGCTGAAAACTATAAAAAGCTTATGAAGGAAATTGAAGAAGATATAAAGAAATGGAAAAACATTACGTGCTCATGGATTGGAAGAATAAATATTGTTAAAATGTCAATACTACCCAAAGCTATCTACACATTCAATGCAATCCCAATCAAAATTGCACCAGCATTCTTCTCGAAACTAGAACAAGCAATCCTAAAATTCATATGGAACCACAAAAGGCCCCGAATAGCCAAAGTAATTTTGAAGAAGAAGACCAAAGCAGGAGGCATCACAATCCCAGACTTTAGCCTCTACTACAAAGCTGTCATCATCAAGACAGCATGGTATTGGCACAAAAACAGACACACAGACCAATGGAATAGAATTGAGACTCCAGAATTGGACCCACAAAAGTATGGCCAACTAATCTTTGACAAAGCAGGAAAGAATATCCAATGGAAAAAAGACAGTCTCCTTAACAAATGGTCCTGGGAGAACTGGACAGCAACATGCAGAAGAATGAAACTAGACCACTTTCTCACACCATTCACAAAAATAAACTCAAAATGGATAAAGGACCTGAATGTGAGACAGGAAACCATCAAAACCCTAGAGGAGAAAGCAGGAAAAAACTTCTCTGACCTCAGCCGTAGCAATCTCTTACTCGGCACATCCCCAAAGGCAAGGGAATTAAAAGCAAAAATGAACTATTGGGACCTCATGAAGATAAAAAGCTTCTGCATTGCAAAGGAAACAACCAACAAAACTAAAAGGCAACCAATGGAATGGGAAAAGAGATTTGCAAATGACAATTCGGACAAAGGGCTAGTATCCAAAATTTATACAGAACTCACCAAACTCCACAACTGAAAAACAAATAATCCAGTGAAGAAATGGGCAGAAGACATGAATAGACACTTCTCTAAAGAAGACATCCGGATGGCCAACAGGCACATGAAAAGATGCTCAACGTCACTCCTCATCAGGAAATACAAATCAAAACCACACTCAGATATCACCTCACGCCACTCAGAGTGGCTAAAATGAACAAATCAGGAGACTATAGATGCTGGCGAGGATGTGGAGAAATGGGAACCCTCCTGCACTATTGGTGGGAATGCAAACTAGTGCAGCTGTTCTGAAAACAGTGTGGAGGTTCCTCAAAAAATTAAAAATAGATCTACCCTATGACCCAGCAATAGCACTGCTAGGAATTTACCCAAAGGATACAGGAGTGCTGATGCATAGGGGCACTTGTACCCCAATGTTTATAGGAGCACTTTCAACAATAGACAAATTATGGAAAAAGCCTAAATGTCCATCAACTAATGAATGGATAAAGAAATTTTTGTTTTTATACACAATGGAATACTACATGGCAATGAGAAAGAATGAAATATGGCCTTTTGTAGCAACGTGGATGGAACTAGAGAGTGTGATGCTAAGTGAAATAAGTCATACAGAGAAAGACAGGTACCATATGTTTTCACTCTTATGTGGATCCTGAGAAACTTAACAGAAGACCATGGGGGAGGGGAAGCGGAAATAAAAGTTAGAGAGGGAGGGAAGCAAACCATAAGAGACTCTTAAAAACTGAGAATAAACTGAGGGTTGATGGGGGGTAGGGGGAGGGGAAAGTGGTTGATGGGCATTGAGGAGGGCACCTGTTAGGATGAGCACTGGGTGTTGTATGGAAACCAATTTGAGAACAAATTTCATGTTAAAAAAAAGTAACAGCAAGTGATATAAATGGGCAAGTAGAGATTATGCTTTTAGGAGCAAGAAATATCACAGTTTCTGGGGAGATTGAAAGGTTAATTGTGAAGAAATAATGTATTCTTTTGAAACTTTCAGGTCAAAACAACAAATACGGCTGTATTTTCAAGGTGGAAACAATAATTTAAAATAATCTGACAGTAAAAACCCAAACATTAAGAATGTATCTAACATTTCTGCACTAAAATGCTTTTTGATATAGCATTTTTGTAGATATGCTTTATTAGATTAAGAAATTTCCTGTCTAGTATTTATTTGTTTCACAATTTAAAAGTCATGAACAGATATTTAACTTTATTAAATTTTATGTCTATTTAAATTGAGATGATCATATGAATTTCTCCTTTAATTAATGATATATAACAAATGGTTACAAAACCAACACCTAATCAACACCAGAACTATAACAGTGACAATATCTATGGGGGTACTTTCCACTGTCTCCCTGCTTCTCTTAACCATGGTTACTTAATCCTACCTTTTTCATTAGTTCCTGGCTTTTTGAAACACAGTTTTATTAGACATGAATGGACCAATAAATAATATTTACTTTTAAGTTGTTTTTAAAATTTATAAAAAGAGTATCATATAGTAATCTTCTGGGACTTGCTATTATCATTTAATACTATACTGCTAAGATTCATCTATATGTTTATTTATGGTTATATATTTATTTTTACTATTGTGTAATACTACATGAGTACAAACTAGGCAATAAGACCCAGTGAATACCACGAGTATTTGAATATTTCCAACTTTAGCTTTTAAAAATCAGTGCTATAAACCCTCTTGTTCTTATCTTGTAACATACATATTTGAATGTCTTTTGCGATTATGTATCTAGGAGTGGAATTTTTTGCTCATAGAGTATATGAATGTACAATTCTATAAGACAAGGCCAAAAAATTTCCAGAATGATTTTACCAATTTACTCGCCTACCAGCAAGCTATATATATTCTTTACCTTCAATTTCCTATCTTTGTGATTAACATTAGATTTTCTAAGAAGTTTTTCTAAAGTTTGAACACTTTATGCATTTCTGCCATAAGTTCTTTAAGTAAACCTACTTAAACTTTGATGGATTCTATTCAGTCACATTCTATTTAAGACTCTTGAATCTCTGTTTAGAAGTGAGAGTCTAAATCATTTTCTTTTTTTGTACTTCTGCCCAGTTTAGGTACCAGAAACCTACGGTTTCATAGAAGAATTTGGGAAGCCTTTCTCTCTTTGTTTTCTACAAAATAGTTTGTGTAACTCAGAGGGCATATGTAGTTTGAAAGCTGTAAAGTCTGCCTTAAAGTCTTTAATGATGGCAGGTTGATTCAGGGTTTCTTTTTTTCTTTTCTATCTCTCTCTCTTGTGTGTCATCTTTCTTGACCATATAAGTTTCTATTTTTCTTTGAGCAAATACATTTTGTTGAATAAATACATTAATATATCTTTTACTATAAACATATACATATATGTAAACATATCTATAACATATACACATAGTAAGTATGGCACAATGTTAACTTTTGTTAAATCTGGGTATTGTTGTCTGCACATGATTGAAATATTTTATAATTTAAAAAAGCACATTCTATTGTGAAAGTCTTGGGAAGGACTTAAGTAGTTCTGTATCTGTTTTTGTTTCTACAGAAGTATGTGGAGGTGAGGGAGAGGATGGACCATTTCAAATATAGATCTAACTTTCTCCAGTAATACTGACAATATGTTTTTAGTTTTGCAATATAACCTTAGGACCCATTAAATCTTAGAATGAAAAGTAACATAAGTAGGCAACTTCTGAATGTTAAAAAAAAAAAATCTGCTTGCCCAGAATATTGTAACTCTAGACCTAACGAAAGCGAGAATACTTAAGTGTTTAAGTTCAAATTTCACATGTCTTTTTTTCTTTAATTTTTTAATGTTTATTTATTTTTGAGAGAGAGAAAGAGACAGAGGTGAGCAGGGGTTGGGGCAGAGAGAGAGGGAGACACAGAACCCCAAGCAGGCTCCAGTCTCCATCTGAGCTGTCAGCATGGAGCCTGACGCAGAACTCAGGAACCTGGAGATCATGACCTGCGCTGAAGTCAGAAGCTTAACCAACTGAGCCACCCAGGCGCCCTCACGTGACTTCTTTTTACTGCGGCCACATCACTAGCATTGAGCCATTCATTTTAAAGAACGACTTTGTTCTGTTAGCTGAACTTATTTTGTGTAACTTGTTTTCATATTTCTCAATTTTTGCTGCCTTCTTAATAAAATAACTATGGCCAAATCATGTACATGAAATAACAAAGAAACCTGCCATGTTTCATAAATTATATTAACATATACAATTTTTTATATAGTGACGGAGAGAGAAGTGAGGACACTAAACATAATTATCTTCCATAAATTTTATCATTTTCTTATAAGTTTTATTAAAGATGAAATATAACCCATGCGCCTTAAGGACATTTTTGAAAACCATGCATAACAGTAACAGAATATAATGAGAGTAATTTGTAAAATATTTTTGTGCCAGGGCACCTGGGTGGCTCATTCCGTTAAGCGCTCGGCTCTTGGTTTGGGCTCAGGTCATGATCTCAACAGTTTGTGAGTTCCAGCCAAATTTTGGGCATGCTGACAGTGCGGAGTCTGCTTGAACTTGTCTCTCCCTCTCTTTCTTCCCCTCTCTTGCTCGCAAGTGCATGCACTTTCTCTCTCTCAAAATAAATAAATAGACTTAAAAACATATTTACTGCCTTCCTAACACATCCCCTCCTCCAGGTTTTCTTGTATTTCATGATGCCTAGTACAAAACTGGATTCTCAACAAACGTTTTTATTTTTTCATCCCTGAATAGGGCCAAAATTAATATGTAAATTAATACATCAAAATTAATACACCCATATTTGATATTCATCTGAAACTCAAATGTAAAGGGCTCTAAGCCTTCTTTTCAAACCGTAGGTCTATGCTTTCTGTAGCATACTCCTTCATTATAGTATGTATCACATGTGCTTGCAGTAATGTGTTTATGAATGCCTGTCCTCTACTACATCTTGAGCTCCTGGAGTACTCTAATCATGTTTTAGTCATCTTTGCATCTTCCAGGCTTATTCCAAGGTATGCATATGTTAGGCATCCAGGAACACCTTTACTGGACATGTGGATAGATAAGATGGGAAGAGACTGGCTCAAAAACACAGGTTGGGGTTAGTTTTCAAAGTATAGCAGGACCACCTTTTTTTCATAGATAAGTAGCAAGGAAAAATGATGTGTAAATATCTAAAGAAATGTCTGAGTGAAGAAAATGATTTTCTTGAGAAAGAAGTTTTAAGGTAGAGTATTAAGAATGTCATATTTATACTCCACGGCACTGTGAATCTGGCAGCCTTGATCAGTATAGTATAAACTTTGGGAGAAAAAGATTAAAGTTAATGAGAATGACTTCAATACTTTGTCAGGAATGCAGAATGAGGTCCCTAGATTCAAAGAATGTTAATAAGAACAAAAAACCCAGGGACAATCTGACAGGTGAAGGACAGGACCTTTTTTTTCCTTTTTTTTTTTTTTTTTTTTGTACTGTTTACTCAATTTAATCAGAACTTAAATCAAGATAAAGAGTGCCAAACTGACAGCCAATGACAGCCCTCAAGAATAAGAGGGGGTTATCACATCCAGGTCTGAAATGGGTAGATAAGTTGCTGGGAAAAAAGGAAGAAGTTAGTAGAATACCAAGTCACATGTCATTTTGTCAAGTAAGTTTCAGAATCAGGAGGCTGAGGGACCAGTAGGGCTTGGATTCTCCTGCCAGGGCTAGAAAGGTAGACTATGCAAATCTGAACACAACTTTGGCTGAAGAGGCCAGCCCCCAGGGAGGGCAGACATGGGGACAAAGAAAAGGGGCTAAGTCAGGCAAGTTGGTCCAGAGTGTCTTGGGAGACAGGATGTTACGGTCAGCTGATGGAATTTCAGGAACCCTAGAGTGACAAAAGACAGAAGAGCTGCTACAGAGGTTTGCAGACCTACGTCCAGCAAGACATACTGTATATGAAGTAGAGTAAATAAAAGAGGGTGTATTAGATGGGGGCTAAAAGGGGTTTTGGAGATGGCTGGCAGAACACAATAGGTAAAATTCCAAGCACAGATACTCTGTATCTAGGAGCAGAGACACAGGCATAAGACTATGTCCCCTCAGTGGCTGGATGCTCTTTTCAGGAAATACTGGTGACGCTAGATTTGGGAAGGGATGGAATATCATGCAGAGTATCAACTGGGAGGCCAAATAGGGTTGTGGTCTGAAGCTGTCTATGACAACAGAGAGGGACAGCAGCAATTCTAATGATGGCTGACTGACACTTCATATGACAGGGCTTTCCATGTGCACGGTCTTGTGAGATTAACTCCAAAGTCTGGGACTCCGGAGGATGAAGCTGCAAGTATGGATGAGGTACTCGCAACTGTGGGGGCTGAAGTGTGCAGAGGTTATTACACTGCTGAATTCCATCCAGATCACTGAAGAGCTGAGGGTCCTGAAAAGTGCTATATTAGAAGTCAGCTCCTCTTCCACTTATCCCTGGCATAAAATGCAACCCATTCACACCCTGACAGCTTCTACCTAGGACGGACTAGATATGACACTGAAAGGAGAGGGGGAAGCAGGGCTTTCCTGCATGGGTAATATATCATAGTACTACGCAAAGATTCCTACAATTTTAAAATTCCCTTGATTTGCTCCTCAAACATTCCCTTGATTCTCTCTCCTTCCATCCCAAATATGTAAAAGGAAGAATGCAGGGTAATGGAGAAAGCTCTTTGTACTTGGTGTCTCTAGATCCCTCTTTGTGCTAATTGTATAGTATATTCCTTTGCATGCTGATTACTCCAGAAAAAAATAATCAGAAATAAGTATTATTAAAATCTCTCATGATCGATATAGGGCACTGTGCTAGTTCTCTGTTCTGGCGTGATGATTTCTATAGTTAAACAAGTCTTGGTATGGCATATTTCCTAGGAGAAATGTAAGGTCTTCTTTTGGTTGGACAAAATATTCTTTAAAGACTCTCATTTTTTCCCTTGTTTTTGGTTGTGAATATGAAATGTGGGGTTTTAGTGACAGCATTTAATTGTGGTCTCTGTATGTTGGTGCTGAGCCCAGAAAGCTTTCGGAAATGGATGATTTTTGTATACCAAAGTAATAAATAAAGGCCATACACCCCCTGCTCTAAAATTTCTTGCTTATTCTTGTTCTTGAAATCAATTTTTGGTTAAAAAAGAAAAAAAATCTCTCCCTTTTTAAAATAAGTAAATTGGTCTTGATTATATGTCTGTCTGAACTCCTTGCTGATTTTTTTATGTATTATACCTGTCTAGAACTAGGTAAATTATTTTTAAATTCATTACTTTAAAATTCAGTAAATTAATCCATGCAATTCAAAATCTGTTTTCCATAGCTGTATGAATAGATTTGTATTGTTATGCTAACTACTATGATCTGATTTGTTTTCAGTCACCTTGGTGTTGGAACTGATGCATGTATAATTTTTAGGGTCAACTAAGGTTTACAGTGAAAGATAAAATTTCACATTAAAAAGTGTAGGGTTGCAATAGAGAACATGAAAATAAAACCTGGAAACAAGATTAATGCATACTGAGAAAAATGAAGGAGAGGCTAAGTGCCCTGATTTAAAAATGAGCGTGTAAAATGTTCAGTACCACTTCCTTCGATCTAAAAAATAAAAAAGAATATAGTTAGCAAACCAGTCCAACAATAAAAAAGAAAAAAAGTGGCTTGTATAAAAGAGCTTAGTCACCAAGTGCTCCTCAATACTTGAAAAAACTTTTTATATTTTTATATCCTGGTAAAATTCCAAACAACCAAGACATAGATTAGATAACAAAGTTTCCTTCATCAGATGCTTTATGATGTAGAACTAAAACTATATGATATGGATTTAAATCTTGAATCTGGGAGCACCTGGCTGGCTTAGTTGGTAGAGCATGTGGCTTTTGATCTTGGGGTTGTGAGTTCAAGCCCCACGTTGGGCGTAGAGATTACTTAAACATAAAATCTTCAAAAAAAGTCTTGAACCTGTTGTACATTAGTTTGATAACCTAAAGTAAGTTACCTCTCTGAACCTCACTTGTAAAATGAGAAGCATAGTTCAGAATATTTGTGAGGTGCCTTTTCATTTATAAACCTCTGTAGTTCCCTATGCTACATGCTAATCAATAATAACCACTTCTATTCAATTTCCTTTTATTCTCTATTTACCCAAACATCAATCCAGTATTATTGAGTGCTTACTAAACACTAGGCCCCCAGGTTACTAAAATTCTTTGTGAATCTCTGGTGTCCTGGGAGAAGCAGACTCTTGTACACACAGATTACAGTACTGAGGTGTGGGCCCCTTGAGGCATAGGAACAAAGAACCTGCAGGGTGTGGATATCCTTCAGAGCCCAGGTAAGCCTGGATGTTGAAGGATTAGTAGGAGCTGGATGAGAGGGAAGGGCATTCTAGACCAGGAGAAGTGCACTTGCAAATGTATGGTATCTTGAAAGAGCTTTCCATGTTTGGAGGAGGAGAATCTCCTTGTGGCTGGAACACAGGTGAGAAGAATTGTTGAGAAAGGAGGCTAGAATGGAAGGTTGGAACTAACTTGTGAAGATCTTGCCTTAGTCACTAGCCATAGTAAGTAAAGAAGAAATTTACAGCATAAGGAATTTAGATTTTAACTTACACCTGCTATTTTAAAAGTAAAATAACTAGGTTGTCATTATGTACTCCACTCGAACAAATCCTTCAACCTCTCTAGATTTTCAGTCTCAACCTACCTTTCAACACTATGTTTCTGTTTGTCAGTCTTCTTATGTTTATTTCTAAATGTGGGCAGTCCCTAGCTATCAATTTTTATATCGACCACTCCATTTGCAAATGGCTTAGTTTCTTCTTGTTTTAGTCTCCAGTAACATAAAAGCCTATTAGCAATATATATAATTCGTGACTCCAGTGAGCAGATCAGTAGCAATTTGTACCTTTTTGAAGAGTAGCATGTATTCATACAGTATGATGTAGATTTAAAACTTTTTGACTTAGCCAGACTACCAAACAGTATTCCATCCTTAATTTCTGGTGACATTAGTATGCCAACTTTCTAATGTTTACTATTTGTCAAACTTCATAGCCAAATTTTTGCCTAGGGAGAAATGTCCTACAACACCTTTTAGGTGTGCTAGAAAAAAACAGCTGCTAAAAATCAATTTTCCATTTCTGGAAAGTGCAAATACTTTGTGTATCCACAGCTTTTATTTCAAAGTATTTGCTTCTTACAGCTTAATCTTTTAAATGGCCACTTTGCCTCGTTATCCATATATATGTCAAGTATATGCAGACTCATCACTTGTGTCCAAACCTCTGCATTTTTGTTATAATCTGAGGAAGAATGATTACATAGACAACTAAAAGTCTGAAAGGGATAATGTCACAAATTATTTTCCATATTTCTTTGGATTAAAAAAAATTGTTTCATACGGGCACCTGTGATGAGGGAGTATAAGGCAAGCTAAGGACTATGCACTAAAGCACAAGTTAGCACCATCCCCACTCCCAGGGTCTGATATGTGTGACATCCCTAGGCACTCCTGGCTGTCCAAGAACAAAGGAAAGGACAGAAAACAAACGGTTAAACTGATAGTCTCCATCAGTTTACAAATATCCTAGTAATACTACAAGAACAGGGCAATCTTATCAATAGCCTAGAGTCCAGGAACTCCTACTGTCTTAACATTAATGCTTTGCTAGAGGGAAAAACAACCTTAGCTTGACAATAGCTAGGCCACCAATAATCTATGAGTCTTCTTTAGCATATGAAAATCCCTTTGAGGAACTTCCCGTTGACTTCACCTTTCCCAACTCCATAAGTATATAGCCAGTCACTCTTCATAACCCCAGTGCCACTCTTTCTGCCCACAGGTCCAGTTCCCATGCTTTAATCAAATCACCTTTTGGCACCAAAGATGTCTTCAAGAATTCTTTCTTGGCCATTGGATCTGAACCCCCCATCACTCCCAAACCTCTTCACCTGGGTGGCTTAGTCGGTTAAGTCTGACTCTTGATTTTGGCTCAGTCATGATCTCATGGTTTGTGAATTTGAGCCCTACAATGGGTTCTGCATTGACAGTACAGAGCTTGCTTGGGATTCTCTCTTTCTCCTCTCTCCGCCCCTCCCCTGCTTTCTCTATCTCTCTCTCCCTCTCCCTCTCTCTCTCTCTCTTTCAAAAGTAAATAAATAAACTTGAAAAAATAAAAACAAGGTTTTACAGATAGTATCAGGAAATATATATCCAGACAGCACCGTATAGATCACAGCAGTTTATTATATGTAATAATTAACTACATGTATAGTTTATTAAGAAAAATCTCAAATAACATGTGTTATAATATGACTGATGTGTACCAGAAAGCAAAATGGAACCTGGGCTGGGCACCAAACTGGAAGACAGGGAACATCTCTAGAGCTTTCTTAGATGGGTATGGTCTTCTGATTACACAATATATACTTCTCTGCAACTTGCTTTTTTCCCCACTGAAAATGACCTCCTTGTTTAGATACTAACATTGCAGATCCACACTAAATTTGATTGGAAAGATATCTGTGTAAGTTCTTTCTCATATTTGAGGAGAAAAGTAATGACAGCATTAAGGCAGCCAAAATCAACACATTTGTGTGTTGACAATTCAAGTGATTTATGTGCTTACCAGACGACTCAATAAAATAATGCATAATTTCCAAATCTACTGACACATAACAGAACTAATCATATTTTTCTGACTTAGTCAACTTCTTTTTTAAAAGTGAATAAAATTCAGTGAGTTTTATATTTATTAAACTTACACACCTTTTCCTCTGAAATTAAAAAAAAATAATCAACTAAAACTATTTCTCATAAGAACAAGAGGAAAGCAGTTCTTTAATGTTTCCATCTAGATCTGGTGTTTGTCCCATTTTGCACAGGGATCATCTGGCCAGGAGGCACGTGGAAAAGCTCTCTCTGTAGAGCTGCCAGCCTGGACTCAGTAGGACTTGAATCATTTTTTGCCAATGTACCCCTAGAAAATCATATATCTTTTCTGAGACTTCTTCCTCTCCTAAAAAGGGAGGTTCATTGCAACTGTTCTGACCTCCTTACATAATTGTTCTGAGGATCAAATGAAATATGAAAATACTGCTTTAAAGGTAAAATGCTATACCAAAATATATTTAAAAAATAAATTTCCTTTCTATTTAATAAAAAAACAGGTTTGTTCCTAAAGAGCAATATAAGCTGAGCTTCCTAGAAATAAATGACACCAATTTAAAATCCAACATAAAGATTCAGTAAAGAGCAATAGCCACTATGTGACGATCACCAAGAATGACATTTGTTAGTCTTAGGCCAAAACCAAGTATCCCTGCTTGTAGAAGCGGTCAACCTCTGTGGTTGAGAATCCTCTGAAAGGTAGTATTTCAAAGTCATTAGAAGATGATTTTAAGAGAAACAAAATCAATTACTAGAGCTTTTGTTCACACATTGATTTAGGGTTACAAAGTAAACTTCAGATTGCTTACTTTATCTCGAATGTGATTCAGGATAATTGAATAAGTGCTTGGCAGTGGTTCTTTCTTAGGTACTCAAACTCTAGGAACTGAGCTTGTAAGGAAATAGAATTCCTCTTATATTTTAACAAATGCTAAGCACAGAGAAGCTGCAGCTCCTCCCCATCTGCTCTCCAGATACTAGAAAAGATTAGTCCCGTTAGATAAAGATCTGGAATTTCACTGACTTCCTTTTTGCTTTCCACACCCCACCCCCAACTCCATGTGCCAGGGTTGCCTCTGTTCCCACTATACAAATAAATGGGAGGCTTTGCTAACAGCTCTACAGAATGGAGATGACTCCTAGATAGAGGAGATATACTAGCCAGAAGAATGTTCCGATGTTTTCCTTGCTGACGCTGTCTGGAAATGTGCATTGCTCCTTATCTTTTGTAAAGTGGAGAAGGGGTACCCCTGCTGGTTCTTTCTGGTCTTATGGAATGTGCTTTAGGATCAGTCCTTTGAATGAAAGGGGAAAAAGGACACTGGAAGATATAAGATGATTGAAGAGATAAATGGTCTTGTAAGAGATATTTGACTGAAGAGGTATTTGACTTTAAATGTGGCAGGTGGACTCTCGGGTGACCACAATGATTTCAAATTCTTTGCTGTCCACACTGTCGTATATTTCCCCTCCAATGAGTATAAGTGAGACCTGTGGTTTGCTTCTAACCAATATAATATGGCAAGGATAATGGGATTTCAGTTCCCTGATCACATTACATTATATAAGACTCTGTCTTAGGAGACTGAGCTAGAGTTTCTTCTAGTTGGCTTGATGTATTCAGAGACCATGTTGGGAAATCCACATGGCAGGAAACTGGGTTGCCTCTAGAAGGAGAATGTGACCTCCAGCAACTGAAGGTATCATGAAGGACACGGGGGCAGCCTCCAGCTGACAGACAGACAAACAGCTGGGCCCTCATAAAGCAATAGGGAAAGGAATTCTGAAAACGATCTTAATTGTCTTAGGAGCAGATTTTTCCCCAGTCAAGCTTACAGATGTGAATACAGCTCAACTGACACCTTTACTGCATCCTTGTGAAACCCTGAGCAGAGGACTCAGCCAAGCCATGCATGGGCTTCTGGCCCACAGAAACTGTGGTATAATCAAAATGCATTGTTTTAGTTCCTAGTAATTTGTTACACGGCAATAGAAAACTAATATACCAGATAACAGGAGGAGGTAAAAAAGATGACTTGTTGAAATGATTAAAATGCAAGTAATAGAGAAAAAGGTGAAGGAAATAGATTAAGTGAAGGGCACAGGATAGAATGGGAAATGGATAGCATGAGTGTTCTGTATTATTTACAAAGAGTAAAGACCTATGTTTGTGAATGGAATGTGAAACACTGCTGTACAGCATTCCTGTAGAATGCAGCCATTTCAACTCATCCTGTATTTTTTCAGATCCTAAAGTTTTTCTTTGCATTAAACATTTATGTTGCTTGCTTCTTAAGTGTGACCCTGTATTGCACATTCCATTTTCACAGCTTTGTTTAGAGTCTCTATAGCAACTGGCCTACTCGCCCTTCCTTGCCTTACCTAGTTGAACTGTAAGAAACTGCATTTTATAACAACAGAAGCAGTGAGATTTGACATTATAAAGGTCTTTTTTATTAAGGGTAGGAGTATACTGAAGTAGTTAAATCTTTTTTTAACTAGAAAAAGCTAGATGTACTTTCTGGTAGCCAATCACTCCTTCTTACTGTATCTGCCTCATCGATTCACCATCTGCTTCCAAACTCCATCCAACAACATGTTTTTCTTCTTTGATCACACCTCTTATTTTCTCACTTTTATTTAAATTCACATGAACCTACAAAAGTTAACACGTTCATGCTCTCAGTACCTCACACACAATTATATTCTCTGGGCCATTCACTGTCAATTAATGATGGCCATGAAGTAAGTCCCTCAAGGAATACAGTATGTGGACAACTTGATGTTGACGACATTGGAGGGTGAGGAAAAATAGGTTTGTATGGAGTCATAGCCACAGCTACAAATAGCATCTCTTATGGCAGGATCCTGACATATTCTTTGACTGTCTGCTTCCCTTCTCAAAGACAGAATGTGGGTTTTCCCCACTGTCTTCTTTCCCTCTGCTATCTTGGTGAGCAATGCCCTTCTCCCCAAAGAGTCAGAATGTGAGTGTCAGAATGTGAGTGTCCTCGCACATTCCCTGCTTCAGTGAAACTATCTGTCATCCATATTTGCCAAATTTGTGGACTCAGATAATTTCCATTTTATGCTCTGTAATCTATTAGTTTGCCTTTGAGGTTTCATAAAGCTTAGCAGGTGCAACACATAGGGATTCAATGATGCATGAATGATGGTAGGTAATAAGTGCTATTGTCACAGTGCTACATTTCTAGATGGCAGTTCCCAGAAAGGACCTATCAAAGCACCTACAGGTAGACTCCGTGTGTAACTCCCAGCCAGTTCATGATGGCAATAATTGAAAGAATATGATAACTGTGTTCAGAAGTCTACTTTATGAATTCTTTAGATAAAAACTTGGACATTTATTCCATAGATGCCAGTAAAGCAAAATACTGATTTGGTCTTTATCAAATTGATTTAGACAATACACTCTGCAAACCTTCAGAATTAAGACTAAATGTGTCCTTAATTTTCAAAAGTATCTTTTATAATACATGCTCTTACAAGGATCATTTCAATTAAAGATTCAAAACATTGCCATCTAGACACTGGTTAACAAAGCAGCAAGAAGAAATGGAGGCAAGTAAATAAATAGTTGAAAACAAAAATTTTACAAGCACTTATGACTTAAATATGCTTAGATTCAAGTCATTAAGTTCACAGCCAGTTCTAGTTTTAAGTTACTTCACCAATAAAAACTGCAGTATCTGCATATATTTCTGTTTTTTTCCATTATCAAATTATTTTAAACAAAGTATAGTCTAGAGAAATGAAACATATTTTACATGAATCTATTTTTAGTGTAAAAGAAATATTACTGTCCCTACTATATTATCACACATTATATTCTAAATGTTATAAAATTTTAAAAATGAGGTCTTTTAATTAATGATTATTTATTTTAGTTTTCTCTTCTGTATTGGTTATGTGCAAACATAAAATTTTAAAAATTTGGCCCAGATTAAGTGCCTCCCCAAATCAACTACTGTGCAGTATATGTGGAACTAGTTGCTGTTTTGCAAGATTCAATTTACCTAAATAAGAATCTTAAAATAGTCAATAATATAAAACATTACAAAAAATAATTCCATAGAGGAAGAAATAGAATAACCCAAATGGTAATAGACTTCACTTAAACAAAACTTTAATTATTATAAGACAACATTTAGACTTTTTTTTTTATTACTTAAAAAAAATTTTTTTTTCTAACGTTTATTTATTTTGGAGACAGAGAGAGACAGAGCATGAACGGGGGAGGGTCAGAGAGAGAGGGAGACACAGAATCCGAAACAGGCTCCAGGCTCTGAGCTGTCAGCACAGAGCCCGACGCGAGGCTCGAACTCAGGGACCGCGAGATCATGACCTGAGCCGAAGTCAGCCGCTTAACCGACTGAGCCACCCAGGCGCCCCAACATTTAGACTTTATAAAAGGCATGTCTCCCTTTGTTGAACATACAGATTTTAGACTCTTCTTAATATTAGTTCAAATTGTAAATAAATTCCATGAATAAAACAAAAAGTAATGTGACATGATATTTTATGTATAAACCACCCATATTCTCTTCTATCCTCCATTAAAATAAGAACCCCAGGCGTGCACTACTCTCTCCTCTCTGAATCATTAAACTTTCATTCTGTAAATACCATCCCTTAACCACATTAAGGAAAGATCGGAGGGGCGCCTGGGTGGCTCGGTCCATTAAGTGCCCTACTCTTGATTTCCGCTCAGGTTTTGATTTTGGTTCGTGGGTCCGAGCCCCACATTGGGCTCTGTGCAGAGAGTGCAGGGCCTACCTCGGAGTCTCTCTCTCTCCCTCTCTCTCTGCTCCTCCCCTGCTCATGCTCTCTCTCTTTGTTAAAAGAAATAAACTGAAAAACAAATTTAAAAAAAGCAAAGATTGGAGAGAATCTTTCAGAAAATAACTATTGAATCTACTAGCCTACCTGCCACAAGACTTTCTTCTTAAATTCTAAATCGGTGGTATTTAAGTATGCCAAATTTTAAGTAATTCCAATGAGAAGCAAGTTTCCTTGAAAACTAAAATGAGGAATGATTGCTTTGAATATAATTTGTGTTACACTCTGCTTTTACAAACTGAATCTTCCATGCAACATGAGCATGCAAAATCGTGGCATTGGACTACTCTGACTGGCTGGGGAAGGGACAAGGCTACCCCAAACTCTTGTCGCATCTTCCCCTCTGCCCTCTAGCATCACCTCAAAGGCAATCCTGGGGTCCTGAGGAATATAATTAGAAAACTACCAATTTAAAACATTTTGACATATTCTATTATTGCTTATATTATACCTATTCCTCTTCTGATTCAATGCTTGGCCACTCTACTCCCTAAAGCTACCCATAAATATGTACAGTTCCTTTAAGAGGAATGTAGTAATAGGGCATTATCACATGGCTACTTTAAATAAGGACATAGTTGGAAAACTTGCAAATTAAGATCTCCATCATTTTTCAATTAAAATATCCTATGCGTCTTTTATAGTGCAAACCGTTCTTAGATCATCCCACAGAGCTGGAGGTATTAGACTTAATTTATAACATACTTTCAGATAACCATATTTTTTTTCAACTATACACCTGCTATACTTATATCATCAGTAGACTAAGTTAAATATAAGAGATTTTGATTACTTTATCAACTTTCCTTTTGGAAGAGTATTTGAAACTGAACTTAGAGAAATCCACTGGGAACAATTTCACAAGACTTCTTTTCCATTTCAATTATTCTACCTTTTCAGGCTATTATGTAAAGGTTTTTATATAGCAAAAAAAAAGCTTGTTTTAAAAGTTCCTTTTTTTTTCTCTATACTTAGACAATAAATGTAAGTTACATTAATACCGTCCATTTAATATATTTTTATTTCTATACTAGCTAATGGTAAGAAAGATCTGAATAAAGTCTTAAATTTGGAGTTTGGTAATTATTATAGATTCTTTTTTTGGCTGGCATTTTATGAGAAACACTGTTTACCAACACCATATTGCTTAGTTCTTTCCAAATTACTTTTTGCCTGGAGAGAAAACCTGGATCTACTGGAATTATTTCCACTTAAATTATGTGCAGAGAAAATCATTTCTCATTTTGTTTTTCAAGGAAACGTGTTTCTCATTGGAATTACTTAAAATTTGGTGAAATTAGAAAATAGAATTTTGTGCAAAACTTTGTATTCCAAAATTCCTGCTTACTCATTTCCCTTTTTTATTTCTTCATATCTTATAGGAATTTCTCTAGACTGTATGTAGGTTAAAGATACTGTCTCTTTCATTGTAAGATCGAGTACGATTAACCTGTACACCCCTCCCCCCCAGCCAAGAGTTTGGGTTGCCTTTTTCCTTTCTGTTTTAAAACTATTTATTTATTTTGTGTGTGTGTGTGTGTGTGTGTGTGTGTGTGTGAGAGAGAGAGAGAGAGAGAGAGAGAGAGAGAGAGAAAGAGAGACAGAGACAGAGACATCAAGCAGGGGAGGGGCAGAGAGAGAGGGAGACAGAAAATCCCAAGCACACTCCACACCAGCAGCACAGCCCCACCAGGACTCAAACCCATGAACCATGAGTTCATGATCTAAGCTGAAATTAAGAGGGCCACTTAACTGACTGAGTCACCCAGGCACCCAACGTTTTTTCTTTCTTTATAGAAGTAGTTTTACTTATGATATTTGTTTATTGATGAAAGACATGGCAAAATAAGTATTTCAAAATTCTGTAACATTTTAAAATTCATTTTAATTTAATTCTTACCAGCAGTACCTACACACATTTTTTTTAAGTCCTGGAGACAACCCTCAGTGTTTTAGGATTCTACAGTACCTTAGCAAACCCTCCAGCCCTCCTCCTTGTAGCCCACCTCCCTAATATGGGTAGTGGAGTTGGTGTGGGTAGGGTTTGCAGGACTCTGGTTGGGAGTCACTATATTTGTGTATAAACACATGTTTCAGAGAAGAAGGGTGGGATGCTAAGGGAAGACATTTATTCCATAAATGTTACTTTTTATATATAGTGTCCCCACACCAGTATCTGGCATACAACTGATGAACCATTTGCAAAGTTATTTCTACATTGGTCTAAAGAGTAGAATTACCTGGCAATAATCATTAAAACTGCTGAGCTGTTACATGCTAAAAATGAATGTCAAATCTAGGAAGTTGAAACTTTAATCCATTTTCATATACTCTTAAAATTTTTAATAAAATTCAAACTCTGTAGACTTATCATATAATCACTTTGGGAATTAAAAATATCACAATCTTGCCTGACGAATCATCTTAATGGTCAGTGAAATTTGTATGCTATCTGTGATCTTACTTAGTGGATATGTCTCAATTTCTGCTTTATTACATTCCATTACCATGTTTTATTCATCTGCCTATTCCTCTCCTGCTCAAAATTTTCAACTAAGAACAGAAAATGCTGTAACTTTTATGAAGGCTAACTCTCCCTCCTACCCAGTAAGCAAGACTACGAGTCTCATTATGTTCTTGACAGACATATTTTTATCCATAATGAGCTAAGACAATATGTACCCTAAATTTACCTCGGCTTCTGTAATTGATCAATTAGGAAGCATAAAGTATAGTCACTATGTTCTTATTTTCCCCTGACCTGTTTATGAGTAATCTTAAGCTTCTTTCATTTCAGTAGTCAAATTTAATGATCCCTGGTAAATCTGAAGATAGTCTGAGATGAATAGTCTAGATGAAAAGAGAGCAAGGTGTTTCTGATTAAATTTAGTTGTTCCTACAAGCATATCAGCCAGCATATTATGTAAGAACCATTGGACAAGCGCAAACCTTTCTAATAATGTTGGACACAGAATGATTAAATAGTAAAATCTCACACTACAGTATTGAACAAGAATTTTCATGATGCCTATATTTCTGGATAATTATAGCTATGTTTTCCACTTTGGTATTCAAGCAGAAAGAATCTACTTTAAAAGAAAATTTAAGTATCCCTCCTGTCATTCCAGGGTGTGGAAGAATATACTACAGCAGAGGGAACAAGGCTGCCAAGGCAGCAGAAGACACTGATGATACCAGGAAATGCATTCACCATAAAAAAAAATGTGCATATTCTGTAACTGAGAGCCAGGATTGCCCAGGTGATAAAGGCTTAATTGTTCTTCGAGCAAGAAGTAGACACAGAAGCAGTGAAGGCAAAGAGAAATATCAGTATGTGACACACTGCAGAGGATCCAGAGTGTTTTGGGTATACCGTAATGTATGATGATGGCATCAGTCATTAGACTGTGGAAACATAACAATAAACAGGTAATAACATCGCAAGATCATGAGTGCTAAGGTATGGAGAATATTCCACGGATTACCAAAAAAAGCTTTCTGACCCTGACAGGCCAGGCAAGCCTTTCTAGAATAAATGATATCTGAAGTAAATTCTAGAACTTTCCTAGTCAGAGTGTAATCCACCAGAGCACTGTCACCATTTAGAAACAGTTGTTAGAGATACAGAATCTTGTGTCCCAGCCTGAACCCACTGAAACAAATTTGTATGTTAACCAGATCTCCAGGTGATCTGTATGCAGATTAAAGCTTAAAAAGCATTGTTCTGGAAGATAACTTGTAAGTAACTAAATGAATAGGCAGAAAGACAGCCTTCCAGACAGAGGGAGCAATGTGGGCGAGGGGCTTGAGGTAGAGGCAGCTGCCCTGTTCTGGGAAATGTAGGTACATACTGGTTAGGGTGGGCAAAAGGCAGTTTAATGGGAGAGGTTGCTGGGAATGAGGCAGAAGTGTGCAGAGGTTGGAGAATGATCGATATGCTATTTAAAGGAATTGGACTTTTTACAAGATAACAATCAAGAGGATCATTTTTATATTTTAGCAAGATCCCTTTAGCTGATATAAGGAGAAATTTTTGGTGGAGAGCAAGTAGTAAGGAAGCAGAAAGACAAATTAGGAGTCTACTGTGGTAGTTAAAGGGGAAAAGGAAGGTGACTTAAACTGGGTAAGGGCAATGGGCTGGAAAGAAGTACACACTATAAGGAATTTTAATGAAAAACTTAACAGACTCAGTGATTAATTGAACACTGGAGATAGAGAGGCTGTGAGTAAGGGTGAAGGAGAAATCCCAGAAACTCAGATTTCTGGCATGGGCATTTGGGTGGTTGATGAAACCAATCCCTGGAAAGAAAAATTGAATTTGGATGGAAAAGGTAAGCAACTTGTTCAACACATTGAGTTTGAAATAATCTGTAGGACATACGAGTGATGAGAGCTAGTGGTGGCTGGATATAGAGGCCTAGAGCTATAAATCAACAACCTAAAGCTAGGTTGTCAACAGAGTTGTTAACAAAGGATGAAGAGTGGATTGTATGAACCTAGGGAGAGCATAAAATTTGAAGGGCAAAAAAGAGGGCACAAGAAAGAATGTTGGGCAACAGGAAGAACAGCCTTAAGACATACCAGAAAGGATCAGGGTAGAAGAAAAAATAGCCTATTTTTATTTCCACATCAAGAAAGAACTTACTAACTATGCCAGATGTAAAACCTTATTGCTAATATAACCTTCCTGAAAGCAGTTTCAAAAGAAGTGATGGGACAAAAGAGAGAGTAGAAAGTGAAAGGGATGTGAAGAAATAATATTTGTTCATATTATGCAAACATCATAACTGGGAAATTATGGAAATGATAATCATTAACCTGAAGACATTTTGCTGTAGGGTCAAGAACAGATGAAACCCATGGGATCTCCCGGCGTTTGTTCCAAACTCGGAAGATCCAGACTGTGCTGTGATGACATGGCATTTTCACTCCCTGGACCTCACTAAGCCTTTGTTTTGAATAATAAATATCTTTAACGTATTGATGTCATTGTCAAGCCGTGATACATTTATCTATAGAAATAATCTGAGCATGTTAACATTATTGTCTGGCAATTAAGCAAAATTCCAGGTAGATTAATGTTTAATTTAATGAGGCTAACATTTGAATTAAGAACTTGTGAGATTAATGACATTGAGAAATGTCTAGAGTAAAGAACACTGTCACAAACAGGCTGCCACACAAACATCAAAGTCAGCCTTAATAAAAGTGCAAGCCTTCGTAAAGGGGAATTAGATGGCTGGAGACTGGACGGTGACTAAGGATTGCTGAAAACTGTGCCTGTAAGAATTCGAAGCATTGTAGGTGGTGGGAAGGAAGAACTGTCCACTGACCAGGCAGGATGGTCATCAGATACCACATGCACTTCCTTCCCTTTACTGCATTGTCCCTGCCCCTGGCCCAGATGGCAGACCACCACCACCAATTCAGGCACAGGTCCAAGTTCTTCACCAAGTTCTTTATTTCAGGAGCAATAATTTATTAGGATGGGCGTAATTATTCCTGTTCAACAAGGGCAGAAACTGAGCTTATTGAGGTCCAGCAACTCAGGCAAGTCACATGAGTAGCAGGTGTCCTTGCTGGGACTCACAGTAGAGACTGGCAGTTGCTGAGGCTATTGTCACAACAGCAAGGCCCCCACCTTCCAGGAACTCATTAGTACTTTTTAGGACTAGAGTTGGGGCTGTGTTTGAAATATAATGTTTAATATCCAAAGGTCCTCTTTTAAAAAAAAAAAAAGAAATTAATTTATTTATTTTGAGAGAGAGAGAGTAGAGAGAGATAGGGAGAGAGGGAATCCCAAGCAGGCTTCTGTGCTATCAGCACAGAGTCCGATGTGGGACTTGAACCCACCAACCACGAGATCATGACCTGAGCCGAAATCAAGGGACGGATGCTTAACCAACTGAGCCACCTAGGTGCCCCTCTTCCTGTTTCTCAGGACTAGACTATGTCTGTCCGATTAACATTTGTATCAAGATAACTTCTTAAAATTACCTCATACGCAATTCTAAATCAGCAGTCTGAGCACATTTTGCCAATCATTTTTCTAATCATACAATCTCATTCTTTGTAACATTTTGCTTGTACTTTCTACTCATATTATGCCCATTTGCTCATTTCACCTAGCTTTGTCTTCTTTGCCATACTATATTCTTCTCTCCTTCAAAATTATTCTTAATTTTTCCAGATTACCTCTCTGTACAGGTTTCGTTTTCCCCAAATATTTAATCTTTACTCATACTTGGTTTTACAGACATAAGGTACAGTTTATTTTATATGTGTGTCTAGTTTCGCAGGTGTTGTTTAATGTTAATAATTCTGTATACTTACTATTTTGTGCTTCTAAGTTTACAAAGTGTGGGCATTATATCAATTAATTCTTCTTTTTTCTATATATATAGTATCCCTCTTTGTATTATCAATTCTATCATGTTCTTTGTGAACTGAATAAATGTGGGATCTGCTAGCACTGGGGGTTTTATAGATGGTTGTCTAATAGGTGGTTCACACTCATGTTCAATCACATTCCCTCTCCTACAAGAGAGTTTCAGATGGGTGTGAAGCCTGAGGAAGCTGAGGGATGCTTTTGGGAAACAGACTGCGTCCAGTCAAAAGTAAATCTAACCCTAGTGAGCAGACAGCATATAGCGAGTGTATCTAAAACAGAGTAGGAGGTCATATGTGCGATGGGAAACAGCAAGTCCCTGGAAAAATGGTTCCACATCACATATCTGTATAGGAAGTATCATCTATATCCTGTGAGAATGTTGGGGCCCTGGAAGAGTCAAACCTCAGACGGTAGCATACTGTGTTACCTACATTTCCTGCCGTATGTTTCCATAACTTTGCTATTAATGACATTCTATTTCATCTGTGTCTTTATACTTCTTTAGCCTGCTGCATTACTTCCCCCCTGAAAACCACAGACTCCTAAACCTTCTCATCTTCCCTCTCTCAGTTATCAGCCAAAAAACAGGAAATCATACTTGATTTCCCTTTACCCTCAAACTCTACATTCATTCTATCAAGTCAGGTAAGTTCCCCTTAAAATTTAAATGGACTCTGTCCACTTCCCCTTATCTCCATTGCTATCACCCAAATTGAAAATCCCCTTTTCATTTCTCACCTGAATATTGAATACTTTTCTTAGATGATCCTCACTGGTCTCACTGCTTCTACTCCTGCCCTTCTAAAGTCAGTTCTCTTCATAGTTGCCAAAAATAATTATTAATTTGTTAATTCATTCAGTATCAATGCAGAGCTCAATCTCACGACCCTGATGTAGGACTTGAAATCATGACCCTGGGATCATGACCTGAGCTGAAATCAAGAGTCTAACATCCAACTGACTGAGCCACCAAAGTAATCTTTTAAAAACACAGTCAGATTACTCCTTCCTTGTGTAAAATCTCCAAAGACTTCTCACGACATTGAAAGCAAAGCACTGGTCTGGTATGTCCCGGGCCCTGCCCACCTCTCCAACCTCAAAGACAGTGTGTCCCTGACTTGTTCATACTCCATATTCCTCTGGCCAGTGCTCTGTCTTTTTCTGTAATATACTAAGTTTATTCCTGCATTAGGGCCTCAGTTTTGCCTTTCTCCACAGGAACTTACTTTGCATGATTTATACTCTCCCCTTATTCAAGTATTTACTTTCCCCTCAAGTCTTTAGAGAAGTGGGCCCTCTGACTATCCTGGCTAAAATAGTAACCCCACTTCCATTCACATACACACACACACATTCACACACTTTTATCGGTATTTCCCTCTTTTGGGTTTACTTCATGGCACTTTTCACTACCTGACATTATTATCCTTTTAAAGTCTTTGTTGATCAGCATCTTTTCCACCAGATAAAAGCTCCCTAAGGGTGGGGATCTGGTCTATCTTAATCTTCCCTCTATCCCCAGTGTTTAGCATGATGGCATGTGCTCAGTAAATGTTGGTTGCAGAAACTGTTATTATTCCTAACCATCTTTTCAGGATTTGAAAAAAGGCCTGATAAAGGAAGAATTTGAAAAAGGAAGGTCTGGCAGGGATGATTTTCTAAGAGTCAGCATGACAGGTTGCAGAGGCAGGATGTGATTTGGAGTTAGACTTGGACCTAGACTAGCTGGAATAGCAAGTCTGTCCAGAACTGGCTCACTGTGTGTTCTTGGGCACTTACCTCTCTAAACTTGTGTATGGTTTTTGTTTTCGCTCTCGACTTGCAAAGAGCAATAATGATACCTACTTTTCACAGTTTTTGTAAAGATCAAATAGAGCTTCTATGAAAACCCTAGCATTCCGTCTACCACCGCAATTGGTTAATCCTTATAGGGCTGTAACCAGTCAGGGGCAATACTATGGTCAGGACATTGACCTTATTATGAGTTAAAGTGACAAGTATTAATTCAATAAAACAAAATGTTTGGATTTCAGCAAATGTTCATCCTTATGTTAGGAAGACCATACAATAGTATTTGGAATACTATTTGGAATATTTAATATTTACTATACCAAGGCTTTGTTAAACCTTATATTTTAGAAAATTACACAAATTTTGAGCAGAGTGGACTAGTTTCCCATCGGATCAGAAACATCCATTGGCAACTGTAAATAGTTTCTCAATTTGCTATTCTCCATGGTTTAAGGCACATTTTAAAATTGTAATTATTCTACCCTAAACTATTAAAAGGGCTGATAAACTAATCAAAGAAATTCCAAATCCTTCCAGATAGGATTTAATCTCCCCCCCCCCAACTAAAGAAGCCAAACTTATTACTCTACAAATAGATTTCATTTTATATGACTCTAACTGAATATATAATATCTATTAAGTACACTTCCATTTATATGAAGATTTTACTGTGTTCAGTAAAATGTGCATTTCTAATCTTACTAGAGTCTCCTCCTAATTAAAGAGCATATAGCTGGTAGATTTAAAGAACTAAAAAAATGTTTTAAATTGTTTTAAAATATAATTTTTAAATAATAAAACCTTCCCATGCTTTCAGGGAAGAGTTTGTAACCTACTGTGTTTATCTTATTCCTAGGAACAGAAAGTGAAAGTGTAGACCTTCCGTTTCTAAATAATCTCATATAAAAATATAATATCCATTAAGGTAACTTCAAAATTAAATTTCAGACCTTTATTACAAAAACAATAATGGGTATTGTTCATTAAAAAAAGTGCTGTTCTGTTAGGAAATCTCAGTTGAAGTCATAAGCATGGCCTGTGATTTAGAGCAGGAGTGATTAAGAGCTGGAAAGGGTGATAGCTTTTTTCAAAAGAACTCTTTAATCATGATGACTGAAACTATTCGAAATTTATGCAAAGGCCTCAGGAATATTATGTTTCCAACCATAGAGATTCTTTATTTGTGAGCAGTGACTATATATAAATATAAATATAAATTATAAATATAAGTATAAATATAAACATAAATATAAATATAAAATTTTTTTTTTTTTGAGAAAGGGGGGGTGGATGAGCAGGGGAAGGGGCAGAAAGAGGGTAAGAGAGAATCTTAAGCAGGTACCAAGCTCAGTGTAGAACCCAATGCGGGGCTCAATCTCATCATGAGATCATGACCTGAGCTGAAATCAAGAGTCGGTCGCTTAACCGACTGAGCCACCCAGGCACCCCAATTGTTAATATATTAAATGAAGAGACATTGAGGAATATGAAATAAACACCTCCTTCACTTATTCATTCTCTCAGTCATTTAACACATTTGCTGAGTTCCAACTGTGTAGTAATAATGGTTCTGAAGGCTGGGATACAGCAGTAAAGAAAGAAGAATGCAGTACATGTAAATAGATGTTCCGACTCAAGTGTAAAGTACATGTTTAACCCAAGGTGAATAATGCAAGATATACAAATATGTCTCTCAGAACAAAAAATATTTTGCATATTTAACCTGTTTTTGGGGAATCAATCTTTTTTTAATTAAAAAAAATTTAATGTTTTATTTTATTTTTGAGAGACAGAGAGAGATAGAGCATGAGTGTGGGAGGAGCAGAGAGAGAGGGAGACACAGAATCCGAAGCAGGCTCCAGGCTGTCAGCACAGAGCCCGACGCGGGGCTTGAACCCACAAACCATGAGATCATGACCTGAGCTAAAGTCGGACGATTAACCGACTAAGCCACCCAGGTACCCCTAAATCTTTTTTTAAAATTTTTAATTCTTTTTTTAAAGTTTATTTTGAGAGAGAGTGAATAAATGCAAGCAGGGGAGTGACAGAGAGAGGGAGAGGGAAAGAATCCCAAACAGGCTCCCCACTGTCAGTGCAGAGCCTGAGGCAGGGCTCAAACTCACCAACCATGAGATCATGACTTGAGATGAAACCAAGAGTTGGATGCTTAGCTGACTGAGCGACCCAGGTGCCCCTATGGGGAATAAATCTTAAGTGGAATTAACAAAAGGCCAAAGTACTCAGCCAACCAATTTGATTGAAAAATTGGCCAATCTGGTTATATTACATCATATAAATTGAACTGTAGATAAACTGAAAGCTATTTTCTTGTTTTGTTTTGTTTTTTTGTTTGTTGTTTCTCTCTTTTGGTTGTAATGGGCAATGCAGCAACTTAGAATTAACCAGACCAGCTTATATTGTGTTTGACTTTTCAAGCTTCAAATTCTAGAGCCCTAATAATTAGTGCAGCTCTATTAACCTGTGATAAATGATAATATTTTATTTGGTTCAAAAAAAAATCTTTACTCCATTACGCTTAACAGGATTTTTCAATGTGCACTTTCACTATTCTTCCAAAAGCATGAAACTGCCATATCAATTGTCTGGAACTGTTAAATCACTTTGAGAAAGTCTTTGATCACATTTGTTGCTAAAAATTACAGACTCTCTAACGAAGCAAAATGTGAAACGAAATGCTACCTTAATCCAGGAGAAAAGAGAATGAAAGGAAAACTAACTAACTAAGGAAATTATTTTTCTGTCTGTGGGTCAGTTGGGGTCCTAGCTAACTCAAGAACAGATAAAGATACCTGTTTTCCAAATAACACTATCCAAATAACACTAGAATCCAAATAACACTAGATACTGAAATCTCCATTTTGTCTATAAATTTGCAGCTAAAAACAGAAGGAGGTTGGATGGAATACACAATGATCTCTGTACCATTGAACAGTTTTGTAGACTTGCTTCTCCTGGAGATTACAAAATAAACTGTTCTTCTGTTATAGATGAATGAACCAGACACTTCAATGAGCTGAGATGTGATTTTGGTATGTGGTACTCCTGGGACCTAGCAGGGATAGCTAGTGAGCATGGCTGTCTATGAAGTGGAAAACGCTATTTGTGAGTGAAGCAATATGGGCTCTGAAGGGAAATATTGAAGCTGAAGAAGAAGAAAAAAAAACAGCTCTATTATAATACAATGGCACATTAGAGATGGATAAATGGTACAAGTCATCTGGGCCAATGGGGGAATGAGAAGGACTTATTACATACTAGGTGGCACAGTTTGGACAGAAATGCTAGACTCTGGTTCTTAGGCCAATATTTTTGGCACAGACCTGTACCTTCATTCTAGAACTTATTCATAAATTTATTTTCTAGATACAGTTCTAACATATTTTCAAAGATTACACTTAAGCACATAGTATCAATGAAATAAAAAAAAATATTTGATTCCTAAAATATAAAATTAAAAAAATAATAAGAGACTTTTTATGCAAACCATGCCTATTCCCCCAACAAAATTCTCAGTATCATAGGAAGAAAACCACTTGGCTGTGATGAAGCAATTAAGAATGTATACTATCGATTTATGGTGAAAAATATCATAAGAATACATGCATAGGAATATGGCTGTTTAGTGTTGAAACAGTGTGAGAAAAATAAGATTTTCAACAGCACTAAAAACTCATCGAACTTATATCAAAAAGTGAACCAGGCTCAGAAGTCTCTAAGTAACAAGATTCATATGAATAGCAGAAGTGCTCTTGAGAAGTAAATGTTAAAACTGTGGGAATAGCCCTGAGAGTTTTCATTTACAATTACAGCTTTTCTAGAGAAGAGCATTTTTTTTTCTATACCTTTGTCATCTCATAAATCTACTTATTACCATGTGTGTTATAGTTTGTAGAGCAAATTTGTTCTAAATGGTCTAAATGGTGTATGATGAGATTTCTAGCGAAAGGAGAATGTTTCAGCCAAAGTTCAGCCTCAGCCTGGTTTATTTGTATGCATACCAGAACCCTGGTTATCTCCAATAATTATAGCCCACCCCACTTCTTTCTCTTCCTCCTCTAAAGCCTTATTCTGATCCCAGTGTTGTAAAATGTGTTTGTGTCCTGGAAGTTTGTGTCCTGGATTTATATTCCCTATCGTATTTCATAGTGATAGGTGCTGTAATTCATGTAGTTCAAAAAACATTAATTGAGCGTAAAATCTTTGTATTAAGAGATATGAGATTCTAGATGATTTAAAAATCAGATGGTTATTAGAGCAGAAAAGGTCTTCCAGTTATTTGTTCAGACTTCGTATTTAAAAACATAAAGAAAATGAGAATCTGCCTAAGATTTTTGTGCTTGTTGGTGGAGCTAAGATTGAAAGTGAAGTACCTTAAATTCTCATCTACTTTGCTTTGTATTATATACCTCAGTAGGCCAGAATCCCTGAACTTCCGAAGCTTACTATTTTATAAGAAGGATAAATAGACAATTTTGTACTTGGCTCAGAGAAAAGCAGAGATACAAGATGCTATGGGGTTCAAAATATGAATGTAGGAGACAAAGAAAAATTAAAACAAACAGACAACAAACAAAGAAGAGCAATATGGATTTTATTACTATAAAGGTGTGGCCCCTCTAGTCTTTGCTATCTGCACACATAAAGTGCATTTGCTATAAAGTTACTAGTTTCACTAAGACTGCTACTCTTCTTGCTGAAGGCTGTGCAATTGTTGCTACAGAAGCCAAAGAGTGAGTCAAAGGTGGGTGGTGTTCCCAGAGGGAATCAACAACATGAGGCTTAGATATCATGTTAAACCTTTTCATATATCTGAAGCCAAATTTAATCCTCTCAAGGATCCTGTGAAGTACCTACCAGATATTTTCTTTAAAAACTTATAAACAAACAGGTGAGTAAATGTTACCACAATATGACTAATTTGTCTATCTAGTGACAAAATTTGTGGGGAAGAATGTGAACTTACACTCTGACCTTACTGTTCAAAATTCTATGCCCTTTCTCAATTAAACCGAGGGGGGGAAAAAGTCTATGCCCTTTCCACAATGTCATCTTGTCATTCAAGCCTACTTAAAATTATTCAAAAATTTTCTTTACATGGAAATAAGCTGTGTGTGAGCCCTGCAGAAATTCAGCTTCCACACAGGCTGGTTGCCTGCAGGCACTGTAGGAGGGACACTGAATATGAGTGTTGGAAGATGCAGGCTTGAATCTTTCCTTTGTTTCTAAGTAGCCTGTAACCTTGGACCTGCTCCTTAACCATCATGAGTCTCCGTTCCCTCGTGTACAAAATGATGAGTATGATATCTCCCCAACATCTTCCACAGAGTTTTTAAGAGGATCAATACAGAAAGCACTCAATAAATCTTTTCTCCATGGATGTTCTTACTCTCACATTTGCCCTCAGACACAAGTTAGTTGTACTGTCAAGATTTATAGTATTCTTTTTATAAATCTAAATTGCTGTAAAAATATAAGGGATTCTATTATGTGTAAGGCTGCAATGCAGGGCTTTGCTGCTGGCAAATCTGTCCTTCTATTTGTTCTTCGGTATGATCCATAGAAAGGTTCAGTGAGAGTAATTATTATTTTTATTCACTGTAAAGACAGTTTCACTTTTCAAATGTATTAACACTTTGTGACTTGATGAGGTTCACAATATCCTGAGTTAATTTTATGAACTTGGAAGCATCTTTAATAGGTGGCTATATTTATTTACTTTTGTTTTTAAGGAAGCTCTACACCCAGTGTGGGGCTTGAACTCATGACCCTGAGATCAAGCTTCTATACCAGCCAGGTGCGCCTATATTTATTCTTGTGAAACTGTGTAAGGGTCAAAATAATTTTAAAATTCATGCTTTATCTTAAAATTTTAGGAATAGAAACACATTGTGGCACACTAGTGCAAATTTTATTTTTTTTTAAATTATGTTTTTAAAATAAATATGTAACACATGTGGGGACTGCATTCATTGGACAGGAAATACATAATGAAGCATGACTTGGAAAAAATGACAGCATACACTCATTGAGTAGTAGGACATGAATTACAAATAGAACGAAGTGAATTCATCATGTCGTTTTCTTTTCAATGGTTACTTATTCTGTCATCTGTTAGTATTGATCATAAATTGTGTCACTTCCAAGAAAGGTTCTATATAAATCCAGAGGAACAAACAACACATTCCCAAAGAAGGTCTGTTTTAGTCCACTGAGTCATTATAGATGTCACTTTTCTTTGACCATCGTATGAAAAGTTGTCCATGGGAGAAAAAAAAAATCATTGACTTACTTGTGCATTTATTGGCCCAACTGTGCATATATTGGCCCTATTCTTCTATGTCTAACTAAATTCCTCCCCCTCTCTGGAGTCTGGCCACCCAAGTCCATAGTCATCTCTTTCTTTTGGGAGCTCTTCAGGTCTGGTTGTCTAAAGTAGGCAGTAGGCAATCAGCATAGAGTAACTTGTACTGTTTTGTATCTAAGTATAAATTCTGACTCTACATTTGGATGCGAGACTCTTACATCTGATGTTTCTCTGCAACCTTTGCCTCAACGTGGCATCTGCTTTGTTAGATGACCATACAAATCCCTGATAAGATTTGTGATGAACTGATATTTAAGAAACATTTCCGATATTTTAACTCCTGTTTCCTCAAGCAGACTAATTCCCTTAAAGGCAGGAGAGATGTTTGGTTTCTCTAATGTCTTTGGGTTTAGTACAAAGATAGGCCAGAGGGACATGAAGAAAATGCTCAGTGGATCTCTCCACAGCTGTTGTGACTCTCACATTTACCCTCACACTCAATCTTGTTCTACTCCCAAGAATCTTAAAATGCCATCAGCACCTGGCTCCCCTCACTCCTTGTGATGTGCTATGTCTTAGTTGGAACAACCAGAGAAGTTCATAAATCACCAATGCAAAGAATTGGTGAGGTCTTCCGAGGCTAGCCTCTCTCTGGTGGTGTTAGAGAGTCATTAACTCTGGAATTACAAAACTTCAGATCCTCATAAGGCAAAGGGAAAACTCTGACCCTGGGGCTGATTCTAATATGCACTGCAAAAACTCTCATTTCTTTCTTGAAATGTGAGAGAGGAAAACAACACAGGGTGCCTAACATACTTTTCTTGGGCTTTTAAGTAATTACTTGTGAAGGGCTGGATATGCAAGACCTATTTTCATCCTATTTCCTAGCAACATAAATTTGAACAAGAAGCCCAAAATGGGCTAATCAGGCTGGTTCTAACTGAACCCTTGGTTCCGTTCCTGAGTTGTTGGAAGTTGTGTTCTAATTTAATTCTAGCTTTCTGGTAAGACTGTCCTGGGAGGTCCTGGGGCTGCCCCACAGAGCGCTGGTCTTCCAAAAGAGCTCTGCAACCAAAGGGCTCATTGGCCAAGTTAGTGTGGGGGAATACTATAATTAATGGCCCTTCCTGAAGATTCATAATGAATATTAGTACATTAACATGCAGATTTAACTTTGTGCAAAAAAAGAAAATGCTTTCCTTTTACAATCTCATGTATTTCTTCTAGTATTAGCCTTCTAAAGGTAAGATTTTATAAAATGCTGTTTTAATACATATAATATACCTTTTTACTATGATACATAGAGAGAGACATTTCTTAGATTCTAAAAACAGATCTTACCCTCATCTGAGCCTTATATTCAGCTACTAATTGCTTTAATAATTTAGGAGACTTGGACAGATTGGGAATGACTCAAATTTATATTCACCCAAAGGAAATATGGATTAAGAAGATTGCTTTCTTATGGGCCATTTCTCCAGAGATAGTTGCCTGAATTAAGGAATAAAATGTCAGGTCAAACTAATTTCTTATTACAATCTAGCAATCTAAATGGCAGCCATTGAGGTAAGTCCAGAGGGAGTTACATTTACAAGGGAACAGGTTTATTGACTACTTAAAATCAATCCTTCTTCACATCTCTTCAACAGTTAGAGAATAATTTTTACTGGGTTAAAGAGGTCATTCTCTTTTAAAGAAATTTTGACCCTCGATATGGCTAGCTTTGCAGAGGGATGTAAAAGTTTACACAGACACACAGACACACAGATACACACACACACACACACACACACATACTACAATGATATTTGTCCCAATGATCTATGTAACTACCTACTTCTCTTAGCAAGAACAGTAAAATTTGATAAGAAACATCTAAATATATACATATCATTTCCCCTTCCATAACATAGCTGTAGTAGACAAATATCTAATTCTCTTTTGCACTTCCTTACTAGAAGTAAAAGCTACATAAGTACGCCACTAAACAATCTTTAATATACAGACACGTACCTGCCAATAATATCTACTTTAGGTAGAATAAAGACCAACATTACTTGATACTAAAAAAAGAAGGAAAAGTAAGTTGAAAAGAAAAAATGTCAAGTAGAAAAAATGCATTGAAACTGAACATAAAAATAAAATTGGGAAACAATTCAATTTTTTAAATGAGCTTAAGAAATGACTGGCAAATCCATTCGTTATATTTTAAGATGCAGTAAAGTGTGGAAATTATTTATGCTTTTATGTCATGCAGCAATGTATGAAGTAAAACATTAAGTACCTCCTGCAAATATCTAAGTTTATTTTAATCTTGTATGAATTTAAGAACAATAGATATTGGGGACCATGAATGTAGTTTAGACACCAGTAAAATACCACAAAATCTTGTCCTTCAGAATAGTATAACTATTAAGCAATATTTTGACATAAATATTCTACTGATTCAACAATTTTTAAATTACACAGAAAGTTTAAGTATAGATTATTTGCCTGCACATTGTTCCACATAGCCTGTAATAAGATGCTTAATATAAATGTAAAAAATTTATTTGGCTACTTAGACTGTATTCAAATTTGACTCTGAAGAGAGGCGTTCTTTATGAAAAAAAAAAAAAAACAGCTGGGTGTCAAGGTTCCTATTAACCTGTCTTATTAGGCTTTTTCTCTTTATATTATACTGTGGACCTAATCACTAACTGACATAAGCAAAATGGCAAATCATCCCATTGTCAACAACAACGAACAAACCTTGAACAATTATTTCAATATATAAATCACTTGCAAGATTACAGTTCAAATGATACAATAGCACTGCTCAATTTAAACCACATCTTTCTGTAATGCTGAAAAGCAGATTAAATTTGAATAATTAATTTTAATGTTTTCATTTATATGTGGTTCATTAAAATTTTACTTGTTCTGAGCAATTAATGATGGACTATAACCCAATTTCCAGGATTTAGAGATTATTTCCACACAGATTAGCCTTGGTGTTTATACCAGGCAAACCTTCTTAGAGGCAATGCAAAATTTGTAACTATACTTCACTTCTAATTGGCCTGACTCAGGCATGCTATAACTAAGCAGACCCTTTATGGTATTCTATTCTCAAAGATATTGTAGCTATTTTGTGGAAAATATCTTTTGTTAATTAATTTTCAATCACTTTTAAAGTACAGTGCAGTTCTTTGACACTACTCCTAATAGACTACTTAAAATTAAATATTATTTAGCATAGCCAAAAAAATGTTTTAATAAACTTTCCTTACCATCAGTATTTCATTTGCCATTTCCTTCTGTCCTGTAACACCTCTGGTTTTCAATAATTTATTCATTTATTTAAGGACTATGTGCTAAGATAGGTAGATAGAAAGAAAGATAGATAGATACAGAGATACAGAGATGGATGGATGGATGGATGATGGATAGATAGATAGATAAGTAGATAGAAAGATAGATAAATGATAGATAAATAGATAGATAGATAGATAGATAGATAGATAGATAATAGATAGATACGTAGCCCTGAGCCAGACACTCTTCAGGATATACATGTTTAAGTTCAGAACTTGGTCCCCTAAGAAGTTTACAGTATTGCAATGGTGCCATAATATAAAGCAACATGGTAAAACCTGGAGTAGGAAGAAAGGAGATTGAACAAGGAGTCAAAATCTCTTGGCTTTAATTGTGAATCTGCTACTTGTAGCTGTGAAATGCTCTAAGCTCCAAGTAGCAGAGAAACCCCATCAAGAATGGCTTAAATACTCACTGAAATTTATTATTTCACACAAGATGAAGACTTAAAATGGATTAGCTCCAGGGTTGGTTAATTAAGGAGCTCATGAGTATCCCCAAAGACACAAGTCCTTCCCAATTCTTTTCACTCCACCATCTTCAGAATATTGATTTTGTCCTTTCAAATAGCTTCCTTCAGTATCCTAAGATGGCTGCCACAATTACCTGCCACATCATATGCCAACACATCAACATTCAACGTTATTCAGCAAAACCACATTTAACTAAAGAAAAGTTGTCTTTTACCTTATAACAACCATGAGTTTACTATATGTCCCCTGCACCCTTTGCCACTTCACTAAACTGGATTTATAAGATTTTCTCAAAGGAATTCTAACTGAGCAATGGCTTGTTAACTTAGACTAGTTGCTTGATAAAGATGAAATAAATTTTGTTCTATGAGAAGTCCTAATACCTTGCTACTCAAAGTGTTGTCCCTGGACCAGTAACACTGACATCACCTGAGAGCTGGTTAGAAATGAAGAATGTATGTCCTCACTTCAAGACATACTGACTCAGAATCTGCAGTTTAACAAGATGCCTAGGTGACTCAAGTGCACATTAAATTTTGCAAGGCATTATTATTCTAATAAACCCTACAGATATTTTGAATCCAGATATTTCATTAGAATTATGCTATCATTGATATTTTCATAAGAAAGCATTTTCTGAAGCAAATTACATTGAGCCAACTTAATTTTTAATAAATTTTATTTTCAGAGAAAATGTTTCCTTCTTTTTTATTTTCTTCCCATTATTTTATTTGATCAATTCTTCTCTTAGTAAATTATATAACACAGATTCAATTAACTCACCCTCTTTTCTTTTGTATATAAAATTATATTTAACTTGTGCCTACTATGCCTCTTTTTTTTGAGGGGGAAAAGACATTTCGACTAAGTTCAGTTTTCCTGGCTTAAATTTACCATCTTTAACTTTTGTTAAAAATATTTTATTTCCATTAATATTTAGTCAATACGAATTTTACTATTTTTGGTTTTAGCCACTGACAAATTTATTTTTGATTATTTCTAATTGATAATAATTATATTTTCATTTAATAATGAAAATAAGTTTCATTATTTAAAAAACCAACTCCAATACTGATCTTCAAACCAATTAAATAGCTGCAGCTATCCTACAGTAGTGGTGTCTACTAAGGTCTTAAATTTAAAAAAAAGGTCTTAACATTTAGGTTCAAAATGGCTCATGTAAGAACATCTTGCTTATCTCTGGTATCCTTTGAATTCAAGCTAGATTACATTAGTTTTTGTTTGTACAATGTGAAGACATTATCAGAGAGAAGAGTAAGTGTTTGCTAGTATAAGAGTATCTACAAATAAAAATTCTACTAGAATATAATTTCCTAAAGAGTAAGATCTATGCCTCATTCTTGTTTACCCCCCTACAAGAATCACAAGTGGTCAAAACATTTGTTGAAATAGAGAAGGAAACGTAATAAACATAACAATTCTCAAAAACATGCTATAAGAATTCAGGGAAGGGAAACTTGCTCCTATCTGGGTTATGAGAAGTTTTCATGCAATAGTTGGTATTCCTTCCAGAGGGTACAGCATAATCCAAATATGGAGATGGAAATGCCCAGAGCTTTTTCTGGGACACTGTCCATTTTGATTAAGTGTAAAATGCTTATGAGCTAACAATGGAATGTAAATTTGGAAAGGTAATAAGTCAGCATTCTTATCAGTGAGATAATTAATCTAGTAGTGCATACTAGACAGGCATAGAAGGTGGAGAGGGGAATGAGGGGAGGGAGGTGGTAAGATACTGACAACAGTGAAATCAGTGCATAGGATACTGCAGAGGGAATAAGAGCCCGCACCTAGAAAATAGGAACTAAGGTGGAATAAAAGAAACAGATCCTGAAGACACTTCATAGTGAGGGTTTCTCCTACCCTTGACCCTCTTCTCTTTTCGTTCTGTTTTTTTCTCCTCAAGGAGCGGAGTTATTTGCTAATAACTTTCAAATTCTAGTTTGCTCTCTCCTGAACTGCAGACATTTTAATCATTTTAGACTAACCCCTGGGCATTTCTTCTACCATGTTTTATATGAACCTCAGTGTCTCAAAAATAATCTTTCATGTTCTTTCCCAAACTAAGATTTCCTTTCTTGATGACTACATTGTGAAATGTAAAAATCAGCCTTATATACTACTGGTCATGCAGGACTACCAATTTTAATTCACCTCTCCGTTTTTCTCTTTGCCTAAGCCCATTGCCTCTGTATAATCAGGGTCTTATCATTTTCCACCTACCTTTAGAGTGTTTTTCTAACTTGTCTTCCTGTCCAGTGTCTTCATCCTTCAAATCCATCCTTCACACAGCTACCAGAATAGTCATCTTGTCTTTGGGAAATGTAATGAGTTATAATGGAAAGGGCAATTCAATTTAGAATCAGATATGTAAATTAAAATTTTTATTCTACTAGGGGTGCCTGGGTGGCTCCGTTGAGTGTCTCACCTCGGCTCAGGTCATGATCTCGCAGCTTGTGAGTTTGAGCCCTGCGTCGTGCTCTGTGCTGCCTGGAGCCTGCTTCAGATTCTGTGTCTCCCTCTCTCTCTCTGCCTCTACCCCACTTGCATTCTGTCTCTCTCTCTCTCTCTCAAAAATAAACATTAAAAAATTAAAAAAAATAAATTTTGATTCTACTAGATATTAGTTATGTGGCCTTCAGCAAGTTATTTATCTGGAACTCAAGTTCAAAAAATTTTCCTATTCTGAAAATTAAATGGAATTGTATATATAATGTGCTAAGCATAGTACTTAATAGGCATTGGATAAATACATATCACATAAGAAAATTTCCATTGAGGGACTCCTGGATGGCTCAGTAGGTTAAGCAGCTGACTCTTGGTTTTGGCTCAGATCATGATCTCACAGTTCGTGGGCTCTGTGCTGACAGCACGGTGCCTGCTTGGGATTCTCTCTCTCCTTCTCTCTCTGCCCCTCCCCTGCTTGTATTTTCTCTCTCTCTTTCTCTGTCTCTGTTTCTCTCTCTCTTGAAATAAATAAACTTAAAAAAAAAGAAAATTAACATCAAAAAAGATACAACAATATATTTTTTTAACATTCTGGGTAAAACCAGGATTAAATACTTCCTTAGCTTAATATAGTTAAATAGCATCAATTTCTTAATGATGAGGCAATTAAATTAATTTTAGGATCCATGTTAATTGTTTAGGAAAACACAATTCAACTTCACTGTAGAATTAACTGTTTTCAGTGAATCTTGGCTCATGTCATAATAAAGTAATAGATAAAGAAACCCTCTTTGATATGTGGGTTATTGGTCTCTGAACCAAGTGAACCCAAGTAATGTGTGCTGAAAAAATTTTCATGCTCCATGTAAGCACATTAGGTTGGCTCTACTCTTTTGGATTAGTGTCCAGATAAGTACCTTTTCTATTTGTGCATGCAACATGATAACCGATGAGGAGAGACATGACAAGATGCTATGGCACCATTAGAAGGTAAGATAATTAGGAGTGACAGAAAGGTAAGGTGGTGAATGCAATAATATTTATATTTTGATGGCAGCAGGAAAGAAACGTAGGATTATGATTCGAGCTATTTTTTCCCCTAAAACTAGAAGAGACCTAACCTTTTTTTGTAGACAATGAGTGGAAAGAAATGAGAGACTCAACCTGTAGTATAGAAGTATATAATCCAAGCATCAAATGAGGTAGGAGGAGCTGTAATTGAGGATTACATGATCATGGATCCAGATTAAAAAAAAATACTTGATAAATGTGCCTTGATAATGTTAAGCCTTGATAAAAAGAGTCCTCTTCTATGGAACTAGTAAGAAAGGAGGAGAGGATTCTTGTAGCTGAGGTAAATTTGTGCCTATGAATCATTTCCAACCCTGTCTGCACGTTAGCCTGACCCAGAGAGCTTCTATAAAATGAGTGATATAAGGGCAGCACCCTGAGACTCTGATGTAATACATCTGGACAGGTTTCAGGCACAGGAATTCTTTAAAGCTCCCCAAGTGATTTTCATGTGCATCCGGGGCTGATTTCCACAGAGTTAGTTTGTTGTAGAGAAAAGAGAAAAATGGTAGATAAATGACTCTAGGAGAGATCATCTCGATCTCAGTGGCTATGAAAAAAGTAAAGTCTTTTACAGGATGAGAGAAGTGTTTATGGGATAGTCAGAGAAACTTTTGAAGTTTGTGTAAAAGGCTTCTATTCCTTATCATGCTGCTTCTGTCTACATCAATATCTGGTGAGCAATACATAGACATCAAGAACACACCCCATAAAGAAGAGGAGCTTCATAGACACATCCATCGGCTGTCAAGGCCCTAAGATAACGTTCAGGGGAAGTGGGGTGGTAGATTTCAGAAGAGACAGCACAAAGAATATAATGTGGCTTAGTGACATAGTTTTTTCATCCATCTTAGAGGAAAACACAAAAGAATAACATAAAGAAGACATTGTAAAGGGTGCATATGTGGGTAGAACATACTTTTGGTATGTATTATGAATTTATACTTTTATTCAAAGACTTGCAATTCTGCTGCATAAAACATCTATAGGAGAGTGCAAATAAGCAAACATGATACATGAAAATACACAAAACCAGTGGACAATTTACTGGAAAAATTATAAACTAACTGTATATGCATAGCTATATGCACGTATAAAATTACACATATATATTCACACAGAGTATTTATGTGTATATATAATATTGTCTATATATAATTTTAAATTTGAGTAAATAATGTCCTGTGTTGAAGTTATAAACATAGATTTATATATTTCATAAAAAGTAATAAAAAGAAAAACAGACATAAAAAGCTACTTTAATGTTTTTAACAAAAGGGGGTATGCAACTTTCTTAAGACCGAGGTAGTCTTTATCACAGGTATTTCTTTGAGAATTGCTTTGGTATTCTGGAGCTAGTTGGAATAGGAAAAAAAAAATACTTAAAAATTTTTCTTATGCTTATTTATTTCTGAGACAGAGAGAGACAGAGTATGAGGGGAGGGAGGGGCAGAGAGAGAGGGAGACACAGAATCCGAAGCAGGCTCCAGGCTCTGAGCTGTCAGCACAGAGCCCAACGCGGGACTTGATCTCACGAACCATGAGATCATGACCTGAGCTGAAGTTGGTTGCTCAACTGACTGACTGAGCCACGCAGGTGCCCCTGGAAAAAAAATACTTAAAATTTTATGTTCAGGTACACTAAAAACATGCAATAACTTCTTTCATCTCTTTCCTGTATGAAATGGAACATACTCCAACTGCAAGATATTCCTAAAAGAACAATAGTAAGAAAAGCTTCCCTAGTGGTAGGCTTCATTAACTAAAGTCTGTGTCTACAAACTCGGAGGCAGAGACACCCTGCACTTTATCCATCTCACCCCATACTGAGTAGAACACTTATGGGGAATTGTGTTGTTTTGGGGACCACATTTTAAAAGAGCTATTTCCAAAAATGCACTGAGAGAAAGAGAAATGAGTTTGCTAGAGGTACCATACTCTATTTACAATGTACAGGTTAGAAAGTGGCTAGAAACCAACAGGAGCATTTTTAAGAAAGGGCAATTTAATAATCTGAATAATCCAACCATGTTTGGAGTTCCCTGTAACTGGAATTATCTAGGTATAGGCTCAGTGACCATACATCTATCAAAGCTATCGTGGAAAGATTCTAAACATCAGGTGTTTAGAACTCATCACGCTTTAGGTGTTTAGAGCTTTGATCTGGATGACATTAAAGTCATGTAACACAATTTCTAAATATGTAACACAATTATTAGGAAAAAAGACACATGTAGTGGACAGTTAATGGTATAACAGTGCTAGTGTTTTTTAAGTATTTTTAAATCTTATATGTGACTTTCTTTATAATCACACACATATTTGCATATCTAAATGTAAGTAATAACATTCTTTAAAAATTGTGTATCTCAGAAAGCTCAAACCATTTATCTACAATTTTGTTTATTTTTTTACTTTCAATCTTGTAACCCATACATCACAAGCACTAAACATGAGACTAAATGGCTTTCCTTAAGGAGTACATAAATCAAGAGTTGTTCTAAAAATACCTACTAAGCAAAGAAATTTTCCAAGTCATAGCTGGGTTATGATAAATAGCACTAGAGCATATATACTGGATGCCTGTTTATTCTTAGGTGGGTATTTATATATTTGGAATGTAGAAGGAGTTTAAAGGATATTAATTCAAACATATATCTTGAAGCACCTGAGAGATTACGTTACATTGCTATGGAGTTTCAGCTGCTGGGATTTTGTTTTACATGAACTAGGCAGCATTTTCTGTCTTTGTTGGGTTATATCCATAAAGGAACACTAGGAGACCGATTCTGTCCACTGAAGAAGCAGAACTGACAGGGGACCCAACCTCCTGGGAACAGCCTGAGCTATGGGCTGTGGAAGCTTCACCTCCTGACAGTGCCTTCCTTGATCTTCTCACAAAGCCCCAACCATTGCTCTGATTCTCCCGGGTCTCGTCACGTCAATAAACTCCTGTCACAGACTGACTAGATTCAGCAGTTATATTAGTTTGCTAGGCTGCCATAACAAAGTACTACATGCTAGGTGGCTTAAGCAACAGAAATTTATTTTCTCACAGTCCTGGAAGCTAGAAGTCTGAGATCAAAGTGTCAGCAGATGGCTGACTTTTCTTCCTGTCTTCAAGTGATCTTCCCTGTGTGTGTGTGTGTGTCCTAATCTTCTTATAAGGACACCAGTCATATTTGATTAGGAGTTTCCCATATGACTTCATTTCACATTAACTCCATCTTTAGAGAACCTATCTCCAAATATAGTCTCATCCTAAGGGTTTGGATCTTAGGCCTTCAAAATGTGAATTTGCAGAGGAACATAATCCAGCCCACAACACTAGTTTTAAAAAGTTGGGGTGCCTGGTTGACTCAGTCGGTTTTGTCTGACTTCGGCTCAGGTCATGATATAATGGCTCATGCGTTTGAGCCCTGTGTCAGGCTCTGTGCTGACAGCTCAGAGCCTGGAGCCTGCTCCAGATTCAGTCTTTCTCTCTCTCTGATTCTCCCCTGCTCGCACATTGTCTGTCTGTCTGTCTCTCTCCTTCAAATATAAACATTAAAAATTTTTAAAAAAATTAATAGTAGTACACTAACCTGACTCCTTAAGATATGAAATATTTTTGACAATATTTTCCAACATCTAATTGGATATTTTTTCATTAAGGAATTTTGCTAAATTAAAGATATTTTGGATAATATGTTTTACTTTAACAAACTGTATTCTCAGGCAAAGGTCTAAAAATTATTTTGGAGTTTTGATTTAGTTGGTAATTCTGACTGTTGACTGCTTATTACCAGCCAAGCTCTAACTAAAGATGGTACAAAAGCCCTTTTAAGAACTTAAAATATTACAGAGGAATTTCAGTTATAATTTTAGATTTGCTGGATATATTAGCATAAAACCTCACTAAAGTTTGTTAACATGCTCCCTGAACCATAATGGAGAGAAGCATAAAGCAGTATTTGAAAAATACACTTGTTCTTTACATATGGAGAAGTCTGTGTTTTCTTTTTCTTATGAAAGAGCTTCTCAGAAAAAACTCATGTAAGATTACTGAATGCCTTTCCTACTTAATTAAAAATAAAGTTTTATCTGAAATGGATTAAACACAACTGTTTAATTAAGCCAAAAACCTTTAAGAGGATCTCTCCAATAAGATCAATTAACATTCTGTTCCATATTGAACACCCTTAGAAAGGCAATTTTTGGTCCACTGACATAACCTTTAAAATACACTTGGCCTTTACAATGTACCTTTATGGCATTTCCTTAAGTATCCAAATGGTTAAACAGAAAAATCATGTACTAAGTTTAATGTTAGCTTTCATTTTAAAATTAAAGTTACTCATAAAATGGAACTAATAAATCTTATTTGACAACTGGTATTTCTGATTAATTTGAGAATTCTGCATGAGAAAATACATTCCCATAGGTGAAAAAGGAGAATCAAACCCTAGGTCACGGAAGCGGAACACTGAACAAATAGAAGAGGAATTTGAGTCCACACATTCTTTTTTAGAAACTAAAAAGTGTCAGTCAGAGTTTCTGAAATATTTGCTTTAAATTCCTGAGTCCCACAGCTTATGTAGACAGCAAAATTTTATTAATGCCAACAATAATCTGAAAAGAAGGCTGGTATTTTCAAGCACTCATACAAAATGGCCAAGAAAATTTCAAGAAACAGAAAGAAACATATTGAAAACATACTTTGACTACTGCTGCTTTGTGATATAGAGACTATTAATGGCATTTTAAAAGTATGCTCTATACTTTAACAAATATAAATAATACTCCTTGGTGCCCAATACATGCAATTATGTTTCTCCCATCAGAAGTGAAATGTTTTGAGATGTGTTCTAAGACAACTAGGTGAGTGGTTGATGTCTGAGTGTAACGTTCAACAATGTTCAGGCATGCTCCCCAGGGAAAGCCAGACCATAGGACTTGTCAGGATCCTCAAGTTTGAACTGTTCCTGGGTCCAAAGGTAATACTTTCAAGTCTTGTGTGTCCTCAGCCCTAGCAGGTGTAGCTCATCAAGGAGTTGTCAAGAGTTTGTCCTTGGGTTTTTTTACGTAATTTGCTTTTTTGATCCACACAATTCCAGTATAGGCCGCTTCTCTGGAGACAAGGCTCCTAACTCCTATATCTTCTTTACTACCTGCATATTGCACTGCTTTCCCCTAACCATTTTGGTGATTAATTTCTTTTTATTTCTTTCTTGTTTACTTTTTTGTGTGATTAATTTCAACTTGATTATTTCCTGATCAAAATACAACTTTACATACAAAAAATCCAATCACTTGACCAATAAGAATTAGTATCTTGTTTTCATCTTTTCCATAATTCCTTAATTTTTTTCTTCTGTCTTATTTCAAAATTAAACTAAAGCCTTGAAGACATATATAATTAAAAAATATTAACATATTAGCCAATTGGCATGTAACACCTAGGGACATAAGGTTTGGGGGAAAAAAAAGCAAAGAATCTGGTGTGTCCAGAGTTCTGGTATACTTTAGGTGAGGCACCAGCGCTTTACGCCCAACTGCACTCCCTAATGGATATATTTAGTACAGTAAAACCTTGGTTTGCAAGTATAATACATTCCAGAAACATGCTTGTAATCCAAAGCACTTGTATATCAGATGAGATCCGGCGCTTTTAGGGTGGTATGACTATAGACAAAGGCACTTGTGTATCAAAGCGAATTTCAAGAACCATTGGCTCAGTTGTGATCATGTGACATTCGCCATCACATACTACTCGTATTGCAAGACATCACTCATTTATCAAGTTAAAATTTATTAGAAATATTTGCTCATCTAGGGGAATACTCACAGAACAAGTTACTCGCAAGCCAAGGTTTTACTGTAATTGGACTCAGAGTTGTACTGGGACTACATTTTAACATGGCAGTCTGACAAAAAGCGTCTATCCTCTTAACCCCCATAACTATCTTTCTGACACAAGAACAAAGACTCGCTTTTTCTCTGCATGGCCCTCTCGAGGTGGGGGAGCTCTTTGGGGAGGGAAGAGGGGGGCACCGGCTGGCTTGCAGTCATTCTTAAACCAGCAGAATGCAGAACAAGACTCTGAACCCACTGGAAAGATTCCAGGTTGTGCTGTTGTACACAAAAGCTGTGTGCAGCTACTGAATGAAATTAGAAGAAATTTGAAAGATAGTTAAAAAGGCTTCAGCATTTAAATTTACTCATTTTTAAAGAGTAATTTGTTATGTATTTTCTAAATAGTTTAATCAATTTTACTAAAATTAGAAGAGCCGCACATCACAGGTGCATAATTACACTTGCCATTAAACACAAACACAGATGCATGCAACAAAATTAGATGCAGTCATTTCATTGAGAAAAGAATGGCACTTGTTTCTCATGTCTCATTTTTTATTAAAAAAAAAAAACAACTAAGCTTTGGTTTCTCTCAAAGACTAATGGGTACGTTTTGTGCAGTTTGTAAAAACATTTTTACCTTTTAGTTAGAAGTGATCAGGTCATTCTAGAAGTAATCGAGAGAAACTATCAGATGATAGGCTAGGCTTCCTTCACTGCAGTCATGATAATCATCACCATGTCCTAATCAACTGTACATGGGAGACACTGCAGAAAAGCAGATGTGTCTTCAAACCATCTAGGATGGCCCTTGCTGTAATTTTGCCTACTGCAGTATGGTATATTCATGTGGAAATAGGGTGAGGGGGTGTCTGTTTATTATTTATGTACTGAGCAGTATGGTAACAATTTTCATGGATGCCCTCTCATTTCAGCTCCCCAATGATCCCTTTAGGTAAAGGTGGCCTCATTTTGAAGATGAGGAGACCTGGGGAGGTGAAGTCATTTGCCCTGCTAATTAAGAATACATATTCTAGCAGCAGACTTAGAATTTGAACCCTGTATTAGGATCTCTTCTGGTATTCCACCTCCTCACTGGTCAATAAACCCACAGAAGACAAAGTCTTCTCTGGTTTCGGCCGGGCAGGCTTTATCACTGGTATCAAGTCCCACTGTGTCCATCCTATAGGTCTAAATGAGTGATCCCTCCCAGTACCTGAGCTGTTGGGATTCAGGTGATACGGTGATTTATTTTTTACTTTTCTGTGATGTTGTTTTTATCATAGACTATAAGACCATACTGATGTTTCTTGAAATGGGCTCATGAAATCAGAATGGATTTCTCAAATCAATATGATCCCACATCAGAATGTTCACTAATATTAACATCAGAATTTTCACTAATATTAGCTGTAGATAAAGATAATTCATTTGAATGTCTATGAAAATAAAGCCTTTTAGGGGCACTTGGGTGCCCTCTTGGTTTTGGTTCAGGTCACGATATCACGATTTCATGTGTTTGAGTTTTGTATCAGGCTCTGCACTGGCAGTGCGGAGCCTGCTTGAGATTCTCTCTCTCCCTCTCCCTCTGCCCCTCCCCCACTCGCACTATCTCTGTCTCTTTCCAAATAAACAAACAAATAGATAAATAAGTTAAAGAAATAAAGCTTTTTATTCTACACTTGATGCAATTTTAGGGCAATAGGGAACAAAGTTCATCCTCATGTTGATATGGCTGAATCTCAGCAAAGATCCTGATGATTAGTTCTTCTTTTTCATGCTGGGATCATAATCTCATTTCCCATCTTTCCAACTCTTATTATAGAAACTTTTCAGCTTTAATTTTAAATGACAGCTTTTTAACTTTTCTTAGAGGATTAAGAAGTAAAATCACTTACATTTTAAAAATAATGATGATCCCTTAAAATTAGATTTATTTAATTCATAATAAATATTTTTGTGAATACTGCTGAAAATGGGGTCATTCATTGGTACAGCTATTCTACTAAATATCCTAAATTTCATTTTACTATTATACTGCCACTTTATTTAAAGTTGTATGCAGAGCCCATATTGGGTAATGCACCTAAAGTTTCATTCGGATTGTTAGGAATTGAACTTCTTTCATTTTCTCAGATAAACTACATTTATTTTATTTCTAGGACTACATTTATTGTTGTTCCTGAAATATTCGTTTTACTCTATCTCTTTCCTCCTACTTATAGGCACAACTAACTCTTCTTATATTCTAAGACTCTGCTCGAATATCACTTTCTTAGGATTCTTCCCTGAACCCCAGATCATATCAGACCTCTACCATATGTTCTAATAGATTTTTCTATTTTTCTACAATACTCATATTTCTTTTCTTTTATTTCTTGTTTATAGCTGTGTTTTTATGAGCTACAAACTTCTTAAGAGTAGGAACCTTGTCTTTCTTCTTTACCTCTACATCCCCAGAGTCTGGACTTAGAATTCATCCATAAATATCTGTTGAATGATAGGGTGGTACTGAGTAATGCTGTAAAAATGTGCAATTTTTTTTGTTAAAAAATCTCACAGGATAACATGATAAAAAAATATTGAAATGAGAACCAATAATCACTCTTTGTGCCATTCCCTCCAAAGTTACCTGAATTGAAAGTTCTGGATGATGATGTTAAATACTCAGGAGACCTGTCTCTCCCAGGGATGGCAATTAGAAACACAACATGTGGCTCTTGGGGTCAGTCTGTGTAGATTCAATGCATCAAACCTGCACTTCTCATTAGGGAGGATCATTCTGGTTTCTGTCTGGATCAGTTGGGATTTTGAACCACTAACCATAGGCATCATACTTTCTCTCTCTGGATACCAGGCACACAACAATTAGATGACAAACCTTTTCACTTCCACTTGTGTGATGATATTCTATCTACTTCAAAAATTAGAGACCCAGTTCCAGGAAGGGCAGGTCATTTGCCTCAGGGCCTACTATAAGTTAGTGGCACAGGCAAACAAAAACTCTACTTCTTTGTATTTTTAAAGGCTAAACTTTCTAAATACCTCATTTCAAGACATTTCTTTAAAGTCCAATACATTATTGCCTAGACCAACAACTCTTAGGTAGGGATTTTAGGGAGTCCTGCATTCAGCCTCAATATGGAGGTGATTCTAAAAGCTACTGAGGACTTGAGGGATTCTAGTTTAATGCAACTGAAAAATCATTAAACTAATTCTGCAAGAGAACATTTCCTATTTTGAGCTGCTTGAGAACTAACCGTTTCTCCAATCATATTCACCTTCATCTTTCTGTTTCTGATATTTAGTCTCTGCTTCAGTAAAAGACCACTGTCTTTGCCAGAGAAGGTGACAGGCTTAGCCAAAATTATAAAAGCCTGCTTTCCCAGCTCCCCTCGCTGAACCCCACCTCATTCTCAAGTAGACCAAATCTGAAGCACCAGCTATGTATGCTACTTCTCTTCTCATTCATCAGGTTGCCTCAAGCTTGCCGTGTATGGTTGTGCACATTGTGTCCCAAATGGGGTACCCAGCTGAGAGAGTGAAATGGGGCTGAACAGCTTCCTGGGTTCGGTTCACCAAATGCCATGGCCTTACTGGTGCACTGAGAGGAAGGGGTACTTTGGTGCACATACATCCTGTGAGGAGACAGTGGCCCAAGTTCACTCTTGTTCTGAGAATGTGAAGTTCTGTTGTTTCTTCCCAGTGGGCTCCTTCTCTGTCTCCATGTGTCTGCTCCCAGAATCAGGCCAGCTCTACTAAGCTTTTGCATTACTGGAGCCTGGAACTAGTTCTGGTTCATGGTTCCTCAGCCAAGGTCCTGCTCGGACACATCTCTCCTGATGAATATTTCTCTTATTAGACTACAAAATTGCCACCAATGGTGTCATAGTCACTGTGCCCATTCTCTGCTAATACCTGGGCTATGTTATGTGTGTGTACGTGTGTATGCATGTATTTATCATCACTCACAATTATTTGCCTTATCTTCAAGGTTTGCTCATCATTCTTTGCTTTCCTATTCATCTGAACTTGCTCAGTCCCTTGCTTTGGTGAGCAAGGCTCTGCAACAGCTCTCAGTCTCAAGTCCTCATTCAGGCATTTGGCACCTCTCTCTGTCTTATGTTTTGAAATAGGACAGAATGACACATACAAATTATAACTTAAAGAGCTTTGTTTTGGCTTATTTGGGTGGCTAAGCCAGTTAAGCATCTGACAATTGGTTTAGGCTCAGGTCATGATCTCATGGTTTGTGGGATCCAGCCCCGTTTCAGGCTCTGTGCTGACAGCATGGACCTGCTTAAGATTCTCTCTCTCCTTCTATCCCTGCCCCTCCCCCATTTGCACTCGATGTCTCTCTCCCTCTCCCTCTCTCTCTCAAAATAAATAAATTACTTAAAAAAAAGAGCTTAGTTTTCTCTAAGTCATATCTTAAGAACAATCAAATGCTGGGGGCTATTTTTTTATCTGAGGTTATTTTAAAATCATCTAAAATAAAACTGCTTTTGGTGTCTTGATCAAACTAAATGTCTTAATAGACCTATATGTAACATAACAAATGGCGATTTTGATGATTTTGATTCAGAAACTTAAAAGGGAGTGGTGGATTATGGTGACTGAGAGGGCATATGTCCCATGTAGGCCATTCAAATTAAAAATTTAAAATTCCCCCAGCGCCATCTGATAAAAACTGGGCTGAATTGGAATCCAGACCACTGCTATTAGTCTGCAACCTCTGTTGAAACATTCTTTGCAAACTAGCTAATTTTGTGCAGTCATTATCATTAATACTATAAAATGTTTGCTTTCTCAACCAGTTCCTATCAATTCCACTTCACTGACAAATATTTCCTTTTGGGTGAGGTCCAGAGTAACAGTGTTATAATTATCACCATGTTCATTCTTCTTATCATTAACTGTTTAATGAGGGTTTACTATGAATAAGGCGTTTTGTGGAATAGTACATCTGTGTTATGTAATTTAAAGCTTAGAACAACTCTATAGATAAGTATTCGTGTTCCTATTTCGTACACTCTCCACCCTTTAGTTTCAAGAACAAAAATTTAAAGAACTTGCTGCTTGTCTTCCTTGTGGCCTCATGGGACTGTGGTGGTGGTCAGATGAATCTACACAACAGTGACGTATTTCATGCTCCTATGTTGTTTTATAATACAAATCAGGACTCCTTATCTGTTTTTTCCATTTCCAAAATCTTCCACTCAGAAGAAAGAGGCATCACTTCAGTCCCCACTCATTGACCAAGGTAAGTCCCATGGCAAAGCATGAAGTCATCTGGTGAGAAGGTTTATTGTCCTCTTTCAGAGGGGAGAACAGCAAGGGAGTAGTAGCAGCTGATCTTTTGAACAATAATATAATATTCCACGTTTGATATCTCCAAGAGGTATCATGTGTCACTTGATAAAAAGCTAGAATCAGTACTTGGTAGTCTAAAATTTTGTAATTAAATTTCCATGTAAAAAAAAAAGTGATAATTTAACATATTGAGATGTGGATGTTTTACATTCTTGCCTCATTAATATAATATCCTAACAAGTATGGGGTTCCGATGAGTGAAACTTGAAGGTCTTGGATACAGCTGTCTCCTAATTAGCATTAATTGGCCAGTTTAATACTTTTGTTCATTTGCCCATTTTCTTTCTGTTTCTATATGCATTGGGTAAAGTGGTAGAAAAATAATAAGTCTGGTTTATTTGACTTTTACTAGGAAATAGCTGTTACTTCTAATTTATTTTGGACATATTGAAAGTAGGTAAATTTTTCAAAACTATAAAGGCAATAGTAAGGACTAAGATAGATTTCTCTAATATGTTTTGCATTTATTTGATCCATTAAAAAACACCTTGGAAATGAATATATTTATGCTCTATATAAACAGATTTTAGTATATTAAAAAAACTCAAAGAATAAAACTTCCTAAAGAGATTCTATACTTTATATATTTAAATCTGATTAGCATTTTAATTTGTGATATTATTTATAGATAGAATTTTTCGAGTCCTCTATTTTTCTGTTGAGTTTTCCCACCAAGACCTGAATAATAGGCAGAATACTGTCCTTCTGTCATTGTTTCCGTACACTTCTAGAACCAAACAAACAAAACCAATCCCAAAACAATCAGTAAATAGGCTTTTCTAAAACATAAGAACTTTTACACCATGAATTTTTCTTAAATATTTGGCACTCTCCACTTCTTATTGGTTAGTATGGCCTGGCAGATGCCAAAAATAATTATTATCCATTAATATGAATAGTGAGCTCAAGAAAGAGCAAAGTGGGTTGGGATTTTCTTCTTCACTTCATGCTTTTAGAGTAGCTTTCTTCATGTGGCAGGAAGGGGCCAGCCTGTTTTCCAATTTCATATCTGAGGGCAGAGTGGTGGCTCCCAGGACTTGCTGCTCCAAGGTGATTGTAAATATTTGGTTTTTCCTTCATCTCTCCACAATACAATCTAAATAATCATTTTGTCTTGCTTGATTTGCAAGTGAAGCTTAAGGGAATGTCTTCTATTTCTCCTCCACCTTTCCTGGACAATTCCAACAAGATGCCTCTTTAAACCCATTTACAAGGAAGTTCTGGACTCTTCTCTGAGGAATTCAGCTTGTGGGGTGGAATGGTAGCTTCTATTATAATACCTAGTTAGACTGGAAGCTCCCCAAAGGAAATGACTTCCCAGAAGAAGGAGAGATAGACAGATAAAAGCAATGAACACTCTACTTATTCAGATAGTTAAGTAAAACAATTATGGAAAAATCCAGAAATCTAGGCGACTTTTGGAATATATGAAGTAAGCTGATTAAAAAGTGGGATACAAAGTAGCCTATTTCCTCATTTACTTTTGTCTTTTGATTAAATATAATACAGCCAGAGGATGTGGGGTCAAAATTACCTCCAGTACTGCTAATTTCTAGAGTTTCTGTTTTAAAATGCTGAGGAGGAGGCAGGAAAGACTGCTCAAATGGGGCACTTATCCCATTCCAGGCACCGTGTAGAATGTTTTATATACGTGATGGCATTTGATCTTCCAACAGCTCTGTGGAGTGGGCATTTACTAAATTTCCCAAATGAATAAAACTGAGGCTCAGGGGGAAAATACAATTCCCAGTGTCATACACCTAGTATGTAAGGGATCAAAAGTTGAGTTTAGGTCATAAAAACTGTGTATTTTTATAATATGAATTCATGGAGCCAAAAAACTTTGAGGATCTTAAATGCCATCTAGTGGCAATTTCTACACACTATAGACACAATATCCCAAATGTCATTAAGAGTCACTCAGGGACATTCCTGGCAACTTGGATCAATTCTCATGATGGGAAATATTATAGTGAGGTCCTAGATAGTTAGAGAGACTGACTTCCAGAGTGTATCACCTGGTAGCATGTGTGAAGCCCAAAGGGTTCTTCTTGTCCCCAGAAATCCATGAAGCACAAAAGAACCAGAATATAGCTGTTGTTGTTGTTGTTGTTGTTTTTAATCCCAGAACAAAATAGGGATTTGTAATATTGAGGCGGAGGTCAATTTAAGCACGTTTATATGCTCTATTGCACATAAACTATTGGCTCTGCAATGTCTATTCATCTGGAATAGAAGCACAGAGCAAAACAATTACAGATGAGCAATCTATTAAAACCATTATCTATTGATTAAATCATCACTATATCAGCATCATAACTTAGTTCAAGAAGAGATACCAGGATAAAGAAATCAAATATGATGGGGTAAAAATAGGGTTGCTGGATTCATCAAAAAGTTGCAAGATGTCTAGTTAAATTTGAAGTTCAGATAACATTTTGGTGTGTGCATGTATCAGTATGTCCGATGCAATACTTGCAACCCCCTTATACCAAAAAGCTCTTCATCATGTACCTGGAATTCTTAACTAAGCATTGAGTATTTTGTTTGGTAAATTTAAACAAAAGAAGACAATGTACACATTTTCACTGGTTACTGGATTATTCTCATTAATAACATAATAATAAATAATATTTTTATCATGATTATGTTAAGCACTTTACCTATATTAACACAATCCTATAAAATAGACACTATTATTCCTGTTTAGAAAATGAGAGTATTGCAATACTAACAGGTAGAGTCAGAGTCACACAACGAATTAGTGGCAGAGAAGGAGTTTGAACCCAGTTTTGCTATATAGAGTCTATCACTCTAACAGTTGTGAAATACTATTTTTTTTTTGCCAAATATATCAGTTAGTTTAAAATTACCTATAAACTGCACATACATTGACAATTTTTGAAAATATTATTCAACAGACTTTCAACATGCATCAAACATCTACTTTCAACAAAGCCTCTCCATGAGACAAAAACAGTAAAACTTAATATTCCATCTTCACCGAAATATTTCACTCTCTGCAAGTGGTACTTTAGAAACTGGGAGTATCTCATGGTCATTATTAGGAATATTGAAGGACTAATAATTAAAATCCTTGATAATTCAACTTCCATAAGTCTATATACTAGAGCCTTAATACTAAACATATATATGGTTTAATACTAAATATATATATTTATAATATTTATGTATATTTATATAATTTATATACATTATATATAATATAAAAACACATATATGGTTTAATACTAAATATATATATTTATAATATATATATTTTATATATATATATATATATATATATGTGGAGTGGGCACACATATATAATATATATATGGCTCATAACAAGAGAACACTGGAGACACAAAACCCAATACAGGCTCCCCTTTTTTAGATTTTAGATAAGGTTCTATGTATGCATCTTTATGTACATTATTTACTATGTAGTTAGGAGAAACTAAAGACTTGTTGTTGGACTCATTCATTTAATAAAAGTCAGATCAATATAAGCCTGAATTTTTTGATTCTGCATACTGGTACCACGACATTTCCTTAATTTGAAGTATCCTATCAGGATACATCTAATCCTAAACTGCAATTAGATTCATATCTGGGGTTCCTGGGTGGCTCAGTCGGTTAAGCATCCTACTTTGGCTCAGGTCATGATCTCACGGTTTGTGAGTTTGAGCCCTGTACCAGGCTTGTGCTGACAGCTCAGAGCCTGGAGCCTGCTCCGGATTTTGTGTCTCCCTGTCTTTCTATTCCTCCCTCACTCACACTCTGTCTCTCTCTCTCTTTCTCAAAAAATAAAGATTAAAAAAAATAAAAAAAAGATTCATACTCAAGTCATTTTCAATTCAAAGTAACTAAGCAAGTTCCATCAAAACGATTGCCCCTAGCTAAAAATGTTTGTCAGTCAAGCCATAAATTGCCATTTCTTTTCCTCTCAGACTTTACTTTGTGAAAGAATCCCAGAATATATATATTCCAAAATACACATTTTCTATGCCTAATCCAGATCTAATAACATCAGAAGCTCTGTGGATGGGATTTGGTAATCTGCATTTTCAGCCAGCCCATGTCAACTGATTTTGATGTAGGTCTTCAAACCACGCTTTGAGAAAATGACTTTGATACCAACCTTCAAGAAGGTACAAGCAGCAGGTGGTATGCTTTTTCCCTTTAAGGGCTTTAAAGCTGTTTATTTTTAGAATTTCCCCTATTTCCCATTATTTTGTCTATACAGCATCTTCTACATTATCAGGCATATACCTAACAGAAGAGATGGGTACTGTGGTACTCATGAAGGGCCATCAAATCTTATTTCTTTGGGGATTAAAACTAAGTGCTTCTCAGGAAAGAAACAAAGCCCTCAATATAGGTGGTAGGATTTTGGGAGAGGGGAGAAAGGTGACTCAGAGTTTAACTAGAAAAATAGTTATTTAATTACTCTTGCTTTTACTTTATTTTCTTTAAGCCCTCTTAACCATATTTTGTTTTGCTAATTATGTTGCATAGAAAATGGTAATAATAATTTTATATAATTCTACAATGATAATTAGTACAATTTTGAACGAATCTATAAAATTATATTTTTTTTATTTTAAAACTATAGAATAAGGTTTCATATAAGTAGATACTAATTAATAATGATTACAGGTAAATGTCTCTTGGTTTCTTTCTCTTTTATTGGCTAACCTAGATGAAATTCTTTTTATCTGTTTTTAGCAGTATAAAGAAAATAGTGCAAATTGGCAAATGAATCTATTGAACATATATGCACACACACACACACACACACACACACACCTGTTTCCTTTATATTTTTCTTTATCAAAAGCCACTGAGCATGTAGAAGAGAAGATTTATGGAACAACAGCAGTTATATTATTCAAAGAGACTATAACCTGACCTCTTAAATGAGGAAATTCTGCAAGGAACATATTTGTAAAATAATGATGCTTCCATAGTTCCAAGTTCCCATTGTTCAGCCGTGGTGAATGCTACAGAATGTCTATTGCTCATGTTTAGTGTCCCATTTTAACTACAAAACAGGGACTATTCTGATATGAATTCTACATTAAAATTGAATGCACATCAGTTATAAAAGCCTCTCTTATTGCAACGAAGAAAGAGAACTTTACTCCGTGAACGTAAATAAGGCAAAGCCAAAATGTATGAACATTTGCCGAAGGATGAATTTCACAGATTGTATATTTAAAGATAAGTTTCAGTGATGATCCTCTGTTACTTTAAGTGAGGGGAAAATAGAGTTTTAAAAAATTATCAAATACACTTTTCAACAAATGAGGGAAAAATTTTTTACCAGTGTTAGATATTTGTGTACTGTTGCAAACTTCTCTATCTAAGCTCTTTAGCTCATGCGAGATATTTCTTAATAATCAAAATGTTCATATGTTACTTTCCTTGCTTTGAGTGGCCAATGTAGAGTCCATTTTACTCATGACATGGGTCAACTATTCTCCAGGTACATCTAGGCTAACTTTAGCTTATGGGAAACATTTTTTTTTTCTGAAAAGAAAGTGAAAATAATGCTTTGAATTCATTTAGGCAATTTTAAATGCATGGCTTGTATAGTTATGGACATAGAATTGATGAAATTGTGATATTGAGTAGGCCTATCACAAAAATAGAAGAATGCAGTGAATTGGAAACCCTATTTCCGAATACACATATTTTGCATATATTTGGCTGTAGTGAAAAAAAAATCATGAAAGAAAGGCTGCTAAGGTTAGACTTCATTCTATATGATGTCAAATGCAAATAGACATGAAGTATGGCACTCAATGAAAAATAGAGAAACTGGATTTTTGGGTCAAGTTCTGACATTTATAGGGTTAAGTCATATAACCTCTCATATATTTTTTTCATGTCTTGAGATAAATTCTTTATACAAGTAATCATATGTACCCGGATTATTATAAGGATACAGTGAAAATTGTTAGAAAAGCCCTTTGTAAACAGAAATGCAATTTAATTAGTACAGAATATATTCTATAGTGGTTCCTAGAGATGTTAAGGTAGTTATTTTTGAAAAGCATTCAGTAATCAAATAAGTTTAAAAATCTCCAAATAAAACAAATCTCTTTCTTATTGTATTCTTAAGGATCCTATGTTAATATGCATCTGAATCAGTAAGAACAGAGAAGAGGATATAGGCTTTACTAAATATATTTTGGCTCAGAATCTTTTTTTTAAGAACTTATGGAAGGAGTGTTTTGCAGGGTACACTTTGGGAAATGTTCATAAAATTTATCATTTGGGGAGAAAAGAAACTTAATTTGTTTTAGAGGACTGCATGTTTAGGATGAAAGAGTGATATATGTTATCCTAATTTTATCAGTTGATAATCTCACTGCGGAAGAAAGAACCTTTTGGAAACTCTGAGTCTGTAGTCAGGAGAACTAAATTCTCGTAGAACTGCCTGAAAACATATCTATTTTTATCAGAAGTACATACTAATTCCAGAAGGTGATTAATTGGAAGCTATGGGCAGATGTGTCTGTATGCACATCTTAACAAATTTTAGAGAAGATTCTAACCAAAGGTTAATACAGGAACAGGCATGGTTAGGTGCACCTACACTCTTTAGGAGACATACTCCGCCAGTAAACGATAATAGTAGCACGACACAAAGACATTAGAGATGTAAAAGTCACTTCACAGAGGCATGTTTTCCCCACAGAAATGCTAGTTCAATAGTGAGAGAGAAAATGAATGTGATATTTAGTATAAATACATTTATTTTATGTTGACATTAGCTAGCAGATAAATACTTCATAAATGAGAGACCTTAATCATAAATGTAAATGAACATTGAATGACTTACTCATCATAGCACCACTGGCTGTGAGGAAAAATTACAAAGGTCTTTAGGATAAACCAAAGCAACTGGACCAGGTGAGTTTAATTGTGACCAAGAGTGTTGAACGCACAGCATTCTCTAAACCGTAGGTTGTGTACACAGACATGCCATTGAGTTGTAGGAAAACCTAGAATTTCCATATTATTTCCAATCAGTTTTATCTTAAACCAAACAAATTGAAGAATTACATTTTTAAAATATGTAACGTGTGCCTGTGTTTGTGTGTGTGTGGGAGTGTGTGTGTGTGTGTGTGTGTGTATTTAATGATCACTGTTAAGGGGCATAAAATTTTTACAATGTGGAACCACAAATTTAAAAGGCAAGCTAGATCCACAGAAATACCAGCATCTCTTCTTCAAGACAAGATAAGTGGCTATGGCAATGCTGGTGAGCACTGGGCTCTGAAAGGGCATCGTGATGCAACAAATATCCCCTGGTAAAAGGAGTCACCTCACTCACTGAATAGTCTATAAAATATTTAGTAAAAATTAGCACATAAGCTTCCTGGTGTATTTCAAGTTCCTCTTCTATTGCTGACTGGCCCTGCAATCTTCAGCAAGCCTCTCAGACACTCTGTGGCCTCATTAGAAAAGAGACATAACTTAGTCACTGAGAGGGTTCCTTTAAAGGCAAAACAAGATCACCAATTAAAGGAGATTCCCATCTTATATGTAAGCCCTCACAAATGCTCACCTTACTTGAATCAGTATTCCCGGGTTCTAAGTCTCACTAACTGGCATATCTTCAGCTCATATTTTTAGAGGAGGATGGTTACCATCATTAAAACTATATCTCGTTAATAAAAGATAACGAGTATGTCAAAAATTAAAATTCATTTGCACGCAAAGGAACCAGAAGTCACTTAATCCTTATTATCATAAAAACATGAATGGGCCTGTTATGCACACACAATTCTAAGTCCTGCTGTTCACTTTTTCAAAGGTCTCAAATAGTTCTAAGCTGAAGCATCCAATTTCCCCCATTTTTATTTATTGGTTCCGGAATGTTGAATCATGAAAATTAGGGTGTCAGTTGTCATACATGCAGGCAGACACAGTGCTGAACATATCTTTCAGTTCCTTGCACCTGGCATTGTGTTTTGCTATAGTAGGTGTTTCAAAAATATTTATGTGAATTTCTAAATTATGAAGTCATTTAAAATAACCTCTGAAACCACAAAGCCTTCATCCAATTTCTATGTACCATCGACGCTTGCTTTCCAAAACTGTACATTGCACTTAATCTACTGCTTTGTACATTTTTCATGATTTGCTATATTCATTGCTAGTGTATTAGTGCTTCATAATGGCTTAATATGTCTCATTGCTTTGTCTTAGGGGATTCTTATCTTTTAACTGTTAATAGAGAGATGTACACTAACCCATAGAAATGACTCAAATTTAGAACAGGTGGAAAGGTAGGAGAACTATTTTAGGTATCAAGTAAATATACTATGCGTAATATAAAATTTGACTTTTTAGTTTTTTAAGAAGTTTATATATTTATTTATTTATTTATTCTGAGAGAGAGAGAGTGTGTGTGCACACACACATGCACGTGAACAGGGGAGGGACTGAGAGGGAGAGAGGGAGAGAGAATCCCAACCAGGCTCCCCACTGTCAGCGAGGAGTCTCATGTGAGGCTCTAACCCTTGAGAACCCACAAACCATGAGATCATGACCTAAGCCAAAATCAAGAGTCAGATGCTTAACCTACTGAGCCACCCAGGTGCCCCCAAAGTTAACTTTTTAAAAGAGTAACTTTAAGGTAGATGGTTATATCTGCAACACTAAGTCAATCATATGATGTCTTTTTGTTAACTTCGTCAGAAATTAGCTCGTGGTCCTGATAATTTTCTGATTACTTTGGACTTGGTCAACCATTATTTAAGATACTCAGTCATCCAAGAGTCCCTTTCCCTTTTTAGAAGGGAAAGGTTGCCTGGGTGGTATCTTTTTTCTAACATCCACATTTTATTCTATTATTTTTTAAATTAATCTCTACCTCCAATGTGGGGCTCAAATCTACAACCCTGAGATCAAGAGTTGGATGTGCTTCTGACCGAGACATCCAGGCATCCCTATAATATCCACATTTTAGATGAACAAGAGGAAATGAGTTCTAGAACACTGACATGATTTATCAGCCCACAAAACCAGATTTTTGGACTTTACACTATGCACTCTGTACTTCATCAGTTCTGGTTGCATTTCTCTTTGCCTTCCAAGTGTTTGCTACGTCAATATCCTACTCAATTTTGTTTTGCTAATTACAATTTTTTTTCTAATTGGAGGGTAGAGATTCCTTTTGATATTGTAAAAAAAAAAAAAAGAAAAAAGAAAAATGATTTATGCTCCAAGCACATATGGACATCCTTTGACTCATTTCATGTACTCCCAGATATGTTATGTTATGAAGGATGGAAGCTGGTTCACAATAGTACATAAACTGGGCCATTACTTGATTTCTTTTAGATATGCTTTATAACTGAACCCTTTATGTGGGCTTATTGCTCACTATAAATGAAATTGTGGAATAGTGAAATGGAAATCAGAATATTTCTTCACATTGCCAAATGTTTTCCAGTGGCCTACAGGTCCTTGGAAAATTTCCCTTCAACTTTTCTGTAAATAAATTGTCCAGAGGGCAAGAGAAGTTAATGGCTGTAAAGAAGTGATGCATTTTATGGCTAGAAAACCCCTTTAAAAATCTGAAACAGACTAAATTAAATAAGTTTTATTTAACTTGAAAACTTAAATTCAATTGCTTCCTGACATATTTCCACATAATTAGTATTGAAATAAAGCTGTGGAGGGTTAGCTGCAATTTTGACAAAGGTCAACACTAAAATGTGCAGGCTAACAACTCTATTAATTCTACTAATTTGGTTGAAATACTATGCAGACTACCTTAAATTAGCAAATGTCTTGTGAAATAGACCAAAAGGTCATTTCCTAGGTGATCTGGTGACATTTTCCTTCCTGATAGTCATTTATATTAGGCTACCCTCTATGAAATCTGAAAAACTTTTTAGCAGATTCAGTTATAGATGGTAACTTATCCAGTTCCATAGTCACCACCAATAAGGCAATGAATTCGTACATGGTATACTCACTGTAAGAGAATTTAGAATGTCTTATTTTAAAAAATGTTTTTAATCAATCCAAGTTAATTTTTAGAGTGCTCCTTGTACAGCTGCATGTACTAGATGAAAATATTTCATCACAATTTATAAAATTATCATCAGTAATGCTTCTACCCCTGTTAGAATGTTATTAAATTCTCAATTTCATGCTGAATTTTAATCAGTTTGTATAATCTGAGCATAAATAAGAAGGGAATTTACTCAATCTGTTGAAAAGCCACTGAAAATGGCCACAAAGACACATAAACATTCTAGTAAGAATATGACTTCAGCAGAGAATATTGCCAAATGATATAATGTTCATTTAAAGCTGTTAATATTGTTATTACTACTCCCAGGTATAGAGCTGAAAAATCTGACTCTACCTGGGTAAAAATGTGAATATTTTGTTTGCAAATGCAAATGTATATAATTCATTAACACTGCTCACAGTTTACAACTTACCTAGTAATATATTACTTTACATTTCATAGATTTATTGGAAAATCCCTCTAGAAGAGGCAAAGAATATAGATACATATGTTCATTCTTAGTTATGATTGCTGGCATCAGATTACATTCTCCTGAGATTATACAAATCACCAGAAAGAAAAAAGGGAGATATCCATTTTGGGGGACCTACTATGTGCTTCCTCTGTTCTGTCATTTGTCTGATTTAATCCACCTTAAAATATGACAAAATTTCTGGGTCGTTTGTTTAGAAACTAACCATAGAAAGTAATCATCTGATCTTAAATGATCTCAGTGAGTTAAATGTCATTTAATTTTTATAAAGGGGATTAAAATCTACTTCAACCACATATGAAGAATGTCCAAAACTTGGGGCAGCTGGGTGGATCAGTCGGTTAAGTGCCTGACTTGATTTTGGCTCAGGTCATGAACTCATGGTTTGTGGGATCAAGCCCTGCATCAGGCTGACAGCTCAGAGCCTCTCCCTTTCTCTCTGCCTCTCCCCTGCATGCATACATCCTCTATCATTCTAAATAATAAACCTAAAAAAAAAAAAAAAAAAAAAAGAATGTCCAACTATGAGTCAGTAATGATTGGTTTAAAAGCTTTTAATTTAGGTGTAGGTAAGATTTTCTGAAAGACAGAAACTATAATTTAACCTTCAGAGGCTTTTGGAAAACACACTGTAGGGTTTCTTGCTCAAAGTTTTAGAGAACATCAAACACATCAAAGTGATAGAACATTTCTTTCAGAGGTCTGAGAAATGTCTCTCATTTAAGACTGCCTGTGGACTTAACACATTTTTGCCATGTTTTTATAGGAATAGCATAATGATTTCATGATTAACAGTAGCTCAAAGACATTAATCAGGTACGATCACTTCTAAAAAAAATAACACAAGAATATTTGCTCGAGAAACTGCTAAGATTTTGACCTTCTAGGAGAGACTGGAAGAAACCTTAGAGTAATAATCAGAATAAAACGTTAAAGTGATATTTGAATACATAAGAATTCTTTAAAAGAATACATAAGAATCCCTTAAAATGCACAATGACTGGGCAAAAAGATGTTTTTGGGATTTTATTTACAATAATTGTATTTCCCCATATTATCTGAATAGGTTTTATAAAAATCTATTAAACCAAAGTAAAGCTCTCATAATTAAAGGGTTATATGCATAGTTGATGCATAAAAGAAATTTCTTAAAAAGTCAATTAGCAGAAGATGAATAATGAAAGTAGGGAATTTAAATGACAGACATGGTCTTTCTTTTGAAGAGCTATTTCTCAGAACTGATGCATCTTGGTTAAAATCACAGCTAAAACTTATAGATTCAGAAGTCTCAACAAAAACTGAGTATATCAATAATTCAAAAACAAAATCACCCTATACATTATCTATAAAAGTGTTAATCTCATCTTCAACAAACACACTAACAAGCATAACAAGGTACAGTTGAACAGATTATATTCTCTTGAGGAGAAAACACTAAAAATAGACACAATTCTGAAGCATTTCCTTGCGTGATGTCAAAAAAGAAAAAAATAAATATAAGAAAAGATGTCAATTTACCTTACCTTGGAGACTTTTGCATATGTTTTGACACAACAAAAAAAAAATACACATATACTGGAAGAAGTGGTCCTTGAATTGACAGAAAATCTGTCACCAACAGAATGAATCAATTTCAGCATGCAAGTGACTTTAAGAAGACAGTTGGAAAGCCATCTTAAAAAAGTGATGGATTGAGGTTCAGATTGAAGATTACACCCTGATCCATGTAAAAAAATGTTTTATTTTATCTTTCTAAAGAAATTTGCCATTGGCAATCCTTTCATGTGGATATTTCTAGAATCTACTAGCTTGTCTGAGCTACTTAGGAGGTATAAAATATTTTATCCTATTCCACATGGCATTATGACTTAAGATAATATTAGCTAAATCCAGTTAAAAATATTATACAGCAACAAAGAACCAGTTTAATTTGCCATTGGAAGAAAGTTTTTCCATGGTTTCTTCAAGAACTTGAAAATGTCTTAAAGTCCATGTATTATGAAAATTTATTTCCTATATTATAAAGACTAGATCTTTAACATAAAATTTTAGATTTTTTTTCAAATATTATTTTACAATTTGAGTATCTTACCAGTTGGGGACCAACATTATATGCTGTGTAGGTCCAAATCAATAAATTGAATTATACTTTGAACTATTCACTTATCCATTTATTCATTCATTCAGCAAATATTTATTGAATACCTGTCAGGTATCAGGTGTTGCAACAGGTATTCAGTTTGGTACTGGACAACTAGTTGAGAAAGTCAAAGAAGACAAATGTTGTTGCATCCCTCCTAGAGCAAACAATCTAATATGAAAACCCAATTTCCAATGTAGTGTGATAATGAACAGTGAGAGAATTACTAAGGACACAGCAGTATTCAGGAGAGAGCCTAAGCCAGATATGGGATGGGATGGAGCTTGTAGTAGCAAAGCCTTGCCAGAGGAAAGTGCATCCAAACTGCAGCTGAAAGATATAAGCCACACAAGGCAGGGAATTCTAAGGATAGAGACGTTCTTTCCATTACTTTCCCCTAGGAAGAAGACACATATAAAGGAATTGGAAGAGAGAACATTTGGTTTGAGAAACTGAAACAAATTTAGAAGAGTGTGGTCAGGGATGAAATGGGACCAAATCATGTGAAGACTTCCAGGCTATACTAAGAAATCCGCACTTTATTCCAAGGCTGATGGGGAGCAACTGAAGGGTTTTAGAAAGAGGGTAAGAGAATCATATTCTCATTTTATGAAAAAAAATCACACTGGTTACAATTTGAGATTTTTAGAGAGTTGATACCAAACTCTGGTGAGGAGGCTTCTGCAAAACCCAGGTGAGGTGGTGATAGCCTAGATCAGGGAGCTGGCAGTGGGGATGGTGAGAAGGGAAATATAGTGTGTGTGTGTGTGTGTGTGTGTGTGTGTGTCTACACATACATCTACCTTCAAAAAGCTCATAAAGCATTAAAAGGAGAAAAACACACATTATTATCCTTAATACATAGTAGCTAATGAAAGAGCTCAACAAAGTTCCAGATCAATAAATATCCAGATAGAATATTAGAGGGAAATAAAGAGAAAAGTGACTATTTCTACAGAAAAGATTCTATTGGATATTCCAGATGACTTAGAACAGACTCAGGTGTGGCAAATCTGGTTCCACGAGGAGTGACATTTAGTGCTATTATAATTGTTTTTGTGATTTTCAAAAACGCAATGAATTACCACAGTTTTGAAACTCATGGATACAGCATAAAAATCAATAAGAATAGAACTCTTATCTTTGAAATAAAATGACCTCATTATGGAATTAAGCTGTCTTACTTTTCTTTGCCACAGAAGACATTAACAAATTTGTGCCTACTTAAAAGTACTCCCCGATAAATGCATTTCAAGAAGATTGTTTTTAAAAAGCACTGACTATAACTGCACTTCATTTGCAAATGATAAACAGACTGCAGCATCTATGCTTCCCTGCTATAAGCAAGCTCTCTTATCAGAATGTAATCAAATTGCTCCATTGCTTAGCAACCACAGGTAAAGAGCTAATAGGCCAGGAGTCATGATTCTGTGGGAACAATCTGCAGGTCAATAGCATGATTTCAAGGTGGTCTGCCATCCTGCTGTGACACTTTCAAACCCATACTGACAGGAAGCATTAGACTAGAGGAGAGTTAAAATGCAAATGCTCTCATAATCGATTGAATTGACCTATCCATATTGTGATCTGGTCCAATCTGCTGCATCTATAAATCAACATCACAGCAAAAAGAGCACCACAATATGGCTTCTAAGGAATTTCTGTTTTACCAATTTTAGGTAAGCCAAAGAGGAAGGCACACGTAAATTAGAATGAAGGCAAGGACTCCAACATTCATGCCACCAACAGGAAATCTTAGGAAGAGGAGCAGTGGCTGGTTGAAACGGTTTTTGGAAAATATTACCTGTAACCATTGCGACTGGTCATTGTGGCCAGAGGTCCAGGCATTCACTTTGCCCTGTTTGTCCAGCCGAGCTTTCCTTGGTTCCCAGGTGAACATGTCCATGTTGAGAGTCCTGAAGATGCTGGAGGCGGTGATCTGATAGTCTTGTATGTGTCCTGATTTCATCCCCAGAGGCTCTGAACAGCCTGAAAGAAAATGAGAAGGTCTCCATGAGAAAAATAATGGATGACCCTGCAAGTTTTCTACATTCATTTTGCAGAGGCAAGAGAAGATTGAGCTTAATGCTATTCATTTCCCCAAAGAGAAAGCATCTAAATCCAAAAAAGGCTATAATCAGAACTAAATCTGGAAAAAAAATCAAAACACAAGATAGCCAATTCAGACTATTTTGTCGGAATATATTTTGGAAAAATTGAAAACAAGACAGACAATTCAAACTGCTTTTCGGTGATAGATGATTTTGCAAAATGAAAACAAGGCTGAAATGCCTTTTCCTGTCTCATTACTGATAGCCTCATGACTATTCCCGTGTTTTCAACAGTTTCATTGTACCTTTAAAAAAGAATATTTTCTCACAAAATATATTTGGTTTTCTTTTATTTGTTTCCATAATGCTGCAAATGAAAATTCCCTCAGTACAAAGTCATTTTCACAAACTGCTCTAAAGGTATATTTCAAACTGGACAGTATTTTGTTTTCTAAGAAATGTCTGTTAATCTTTGTCACTGATTCCTATAGCACCAACATGGCTTCTTCTGGATGTTGAGGAAGCTTATATTTACTCAATGTATACCATGTGTCAGGCACTGTGCAAGTATAGAATTTAAAGTAATAGATAACAGAAGAAAATAAGCTGATTCTAGCAAAAATCATTCCTGAACAAGTCTTATTATAAAAACTGACATTTTGGTCATACTCAATAACCTCTAGTTTTGGATATTTTTGAAAGATTTTCAGATCTGGCACATATATCTTCAGGTATGACATGGTGTAAAATTTGGGTTTGTCTGTTACTAGGAAATTGTGTGTGTGTGCACACACACACACACACAATTTCTCAAGGAAATGTACACACCATTTCCCAATCTTGAATTGCAACTGTGACAAAATTCCATTCACAAAGCTCATAATAGGAAGCACGATTCTCTTATCATATTAGCAAATATTCCATATGTATAATTATAACATTCTGACCGAGAAACACATAAGTTTGATCTTCAAGAAAGCCAAGATAAAAAAGAGGACTTCTCTAATCAAGGCCTCCATCTCCGTGTAATCTACTGCTTCCCCACTTGCTCTCTGTATGGCCTTTTTTACCTATTATTTAACTACTTTATGACTTAGTTTTTTCATCTGTAAAATGGTAGTAACATAGAAACTACCTCAAAAAGTGTTCTAAGAAATTAGTTAATAAATATAAAGTAGTTAGAAACCGTAGGCATATAGCTAACATTCAGTAAATGTTAGCTGTTTTTATTATTTCCCTAAAGCTAATTCCAACAGGTAACAATGTTAAGTCCCCAAATCAGCACAGCAGTGAGTACTAAATAATGGACCAGGATTGGTTGCATTTCCCGAAACTAGGCCATTTTAAGTCTAAGGCTTTAAGAGAGGGGGCTTAGCACTCCTCACTGATAAATAATTCTTAACTACAACCCATTGCTTTCTGCTCTACTCAACCTAGATCACTTCCTTCTTGAGGCTCCCTCATGTTTGCCTTCACCTCCACCTTCTAAGAAATGCCTTTCCCATGCAAATGTGGCAAAAACTCACATGAAGAATTAGCCACTTGTGTGCCTAACACAAGTCTTGTTGGGTTTTAGGTGTAACAGATCTAGACCCTAAGTCTCAGGATAAAAATAGCTCCAAATTCTAAATATTAGTTTTGGAGGAGAAAAATTTCATGACAAATCTCAAAGATTCTAGAAAGTTCCAAAGTCTTAATGACAAGCCATTTGTCTTCAGGCCATTTGAGGGTACCATGCCTTGCCTGCATTACAGATTTCTGACTTTTTTATTATGACCACCAACTCCCCCACAGCCACTCTGATCTGATACTAGAATCTTCGTAAAACTCTTGGCTTACAGAAAGATACAAGGGGAAAGGGAAGGTAGTTGTTTTTCTCATTTTGTGATATAATATTTAAAGTCTCAGATGGAAAAGGGATGCTTTTACTCTGGTCATTTCTGCTTAGTCATAGAATTCATTTTGTATCTACTCTGTTGTCTAGTATCTAGCCCAGAGTAAGTGCTGAATAATTTGTTCAAAGAATGGATGAATGAATGAATGAGTTCCTCTTCTAATTATAGTCATGATTCATTTCATTCTAACCATCTTAAATCATATCTCTTTCAGAGAATTTAGAGGATTTTCTTTTTCAAGTGTCTGGGAAAAGATTAACTATTGATCTTCTAGGCAAGCTGAGAGATCTCCTAACAGTTTATTGGGTACAAAAAGGAAGCCTTGTGCTTTACAGTGTTGCAGTGGATTGTGGCAAATAGTTTGGCCCATTATATTACTGTTTATTTCCAAGTGTTAGAGCTAACCTCCCTGCCAATTTGCCTCACACTACAAAATTTCCTTCTCATCCACATGATTTCACATATATAGATTAATTAACACTTTGACCAGAATGGATGGCACCTGAACAAAATGAAGCATTAACAAAGACATTGATTATCTCTATAGTGAAGTGCCCTAGCTTTTAAAAGCATCCATTGAAAGATAGTATCCTCCGCTTGCAAGTTTGAAATCAATTTGTGGGGTTGGGAGACGGAGTTTGGCTTCTTTTTAAGAACATAAAGTCTGTAACGCGTCAGGTGTAGACTCCTATAAAAACTGAAAGTCACATATATTCATACGTTGGGGGTTTAACTGTGCCATCTAAGAGACACTGACCCTCATGAATCAAGAGACTGGAAAATTGGGGAAGGTGATTGTTAAACAACTAAAAACCATGGGGCTTGGCTTCTTCTTGATTGCTTTATGATGAATGACTTAGGGATGACATTGGCTTGTGATGATAGAGTGACATGTAATGTAAACACTACACAGCAATTATTCTGTTGAGATTTCTGGCAGTCAATAAGCTGGTTTGAATTACCAAAATAAAGAAAACATCACTGTTAGGATAATTAATAGAACTAAAACCGTATGTTGGTTGCTTTATAAGGGACATCCATATATAGTATGAAAATGTAATTCTTAAAATAGATTCACTCATCCAGCCAAATGTCTCTAATTCCTTTAAGTGTAGTCGGTTCAGTTAAAGTTTGGCTGTTTTTAATAATAACTTTTATTTGCTTAAAAAAATCATTCCTTTTCTCCATATCACAAACAAACCTAAGAAGGGAAACAGATATAAAGCATATGTTTTAACGTCCATTCAACCTTTTGAAATGAATAAAAAGCTCTCAGTTGTCCATTTGGAAAGATGTATCCTCCTATTTTTGACTTAGTGGCATTATTGTAAGTTTGATAAAGTCTTTCATGCTAAAAAGTAGGGCAAATGTGAATTTTTGATTTGGCTTTCTACAAAACAGTTGTTTGAACAAAATAATCTCAGGCCATAGTGGCAAAGGTCATTTTTAAATGTTGATGCTAGAAATACAAAGAACAACTACCCAAAATACAGCACAGTGATATGCCTAGACAAGGTTTTCTGTTTAGCTCAGAATCTAGCTATATTGAAATGGGACCACTGTGAGATCTACACATTAAGTCTTCATCTTTGTATCTAGTACTGATGCTCCTGGAAGACAAGAATTATTTAACTCTGAGTCCTTTGATAGATTTATCTTTGAGCTGGAAAATCACTGTTTGTACAATAAGCAGGTTGCTAGATAAGAATGATAAAGAATGAATTTATAGTAGCTATCTTATTTGTGAAGTATTATCTCCCTGGGAGGAATGATAAATTTACATGTTTCATAAAACCTAAACAAAACAAAATAAAACCAAGTTCTTATGGTGGATGGACAAAGATAAAGCTTACTTTTCTATGCCATAGAGCCTAAGCATAACTGCAATTTATGAGGTCAGGCAGATTCCAGTTTATACTGAACTTTCATCACAAAACATAAATCATAGTTACTACTAAACACAGGACACATTTAAATTTGACAAAAGTTTCCAGTGAGAATTGTTGTACTTTCTTCCACCAAAGAAATACACTGCTCCTTCTACATTAATTTCATTTTGTAGCAAGTTTTAGAACTTGTTGATGCTACATGCGCGCGCGCTAGAACTTGTTGATGCTACATGCGCGCGCGCACACACACACACACACACACACACACACGCTGTTTCTAAATGACATCTAGACATTTTGTAGCAAAAATGAATGTTCATGAGTGTTGAAAAATAGAAAATTAGTAACAGACTACATACAAATATGTGGGTTTTTTTTTTTCTTTACAGAAAATACAGAAAAAAAAAATTTGAGACTCACCGGATAGTTCACATCCAAGAAGTTCCATTCTCAAAGTGCAATGTCTTCGACAAACTTGGGGATAGAGTCTTACATACTGAGCTTTTATGGGAGGTGTGAAAGAGTTAGCATAGGGTGTGTTGTTATCAACGTTTCCACGAAACACCTGTGTAAAGAGATAATATAGAGTTTAAAATGATTGACTACAGCAGCTTCTTTTCCTATTTTCAAATACTGACCCTTTATCCTACCCAATGTAATCTTTCAAAAACTGGATTAAGTAATTTGGGGATCTGAAGCATTTAGGAATCACCTTGCCCTCAGCAGTGAACATAAAACCTATAGATAAAGTCCTAATTAAAGCTATAAACCACTGTGGTCCATGGTATAATCTATACTCTACTATGATGGTCTTGTCGATTTTAAGGCCAGTCCTTTAGAGCCAGGGGAGTGCTTCTTTATTTTTTTGAGAAATGGGCACCTTAAACTTTTCACCTTAATCTGGGTCTATCCGTTCATGCTGCTACTTAGTATTTATAGGTTTGTGGGGTTTGTTTGCTTTTTTTTTGTTTTATTGTGGGTTTTTTTTTTTTTTTTTTTTTGTAGGAACCAGTCTTCACTAGTGTTACTGGATCACTCAGTCTCTCTAAAGCTATGATGAGACTTATGATGCTTCAGGGTCTGATTCCTCAAGATTACTTTCTTATCAGTCAGTCCCAGACCACTGGATGAGAGAATCGTAAGTTTTTTATATGTATCTCCAGTGAAAAACAGTGTTTCCCTCTAAAAATTAAATGCTAAAATGTGTTATTTTTAATTCTTTTAAATCCCATTCTTGTTTTACTTTTTTATATAGACTGGTAATCATAAAACTTTATTTAAATTCATTAAAGAAATTTTAAAAAATCTTTCATAAAATTTATCAGAGTGTAGTTTAGTGATTTGGTTTTAAATGGAATGAGGTGCAGTCCTGATATTTTTAAGATTAAAAATTTTGAGGTAAAACTGATAAAAAATTGGGACTATCATGTGAAAAGGCAAAGTATACACTGAATATTATATTCATTTCCTCTAAAATATTTTATTCTGCTAAATAACAAAATTGCCTTCTAATATAAATGTATACAAACATACATTTTTTTATTTAAAAAATATTTTTTTCTTTAAAAATAGTAATTTTGATCTGTACTTATTTGATTAAGGAGAGCGCTAATCTGTGAAAAACCATAAAATGAAATTTTTATTTTAATTAAAGTTAAAATTAACTGTTCTATACAGGACTTTGTGATGTTGTGATAAACTGTTTACACAGCCACCGATTAAAATCTGAGAAGATCGTAAATAGTAGCAAGCATACATATATTACTTGGAAAAATTCCTTACACCCTACACCCTACTAATCCAATAAAAAAAATCATAAATGTATTTGCAACAACATAAGGAGCCTGTTAAAGACTAAGTAAGTATTTGACAATCAATGATTATTAACGGTATTTACTTTTAAATGCAATATTTAAATCAGTCTTACCATATCTTCATTAGTGCCTTTTACTTTGTACATCGCCCAAGTTTTTCCATCATTACTATAGGCAATTTTGTAGGATTTTATATACTCTGGACTTCCAATCCTCTTGGCTCCTTGGGTAATAACACCAGTAACTCTCATTTTTCTTTGTAAATTTATCTGAGGAGACAAGATATAACAGTAATTTTATTTCTTTCAAGATGACAATATTGACAATATCAATTTTGGGAATGGGACATTTTCATTTATTAGTATAGATTTAAAATAACACAAAAAGCTAATAATTTTCTTATGTTTTTTTCACCTGATTATTAAGTATATGTCAACCTCAGTTTCAAAATCTTTCATTAACAGAATACATTTTTTTAAGTAAGCAATATTTGTGAATAAAGTTTGAAAAGGGCAATGTGTCTCCAAAATATAAGAAACATTTGCTTGGTTATGATATGGAGGTATGATTTTGTAAACTAAAAAATGGAAATATTATCTTGTCAAAATTACCTCAGTGACATTACTCTGAAACAGTAATGTCACCATAATTTTAATGTGTCTCAAATTCTTTCAGCTTCAACAAATCCATGTAAAATAAAACATGAAAACTGTCAGGAGATCTTTGAATACTAGAATAAAAAAGGGTAAAGGTAACAGTAAAGATAAAAAGCAAACAAATAAAAAAAAGCAAACAGAATTATCTTCATTTTCAGGATCCTTATAGTGTAGTCTCTGCTATGTGTTACGGATGGTTTTTCAACACATAGTTGCTTTCCTCTTCATTTCATCTTATAGAGACTTTCTCTTTTTTTTATGATTTTATTTTAGAAAGAGTAAGTATGCAAGAAGGGGAGAGGGGAGGGAGGGGGGGGAGGAGAGAGAGAGACAGAGAGAGAGAGAGAGAGAGAGAGAGAGAGAGAGAATCTGAAGTAGGCTCAGCACAGAGCCCTATGTGGGGGGTAGATTCCACAACCCTGGGATCATGACCTGAGCTGAAATCAATAATCTGATCCTCAACCAACTGAGCTATCCAGGCACACCATTATGAAGGCTTTCTAACTGGAATTTTCTCTCCGTATTTTCTCCTGATTCCAAATCACCTTAGAATAGTTTGCTGCAAAAGTAACTGTCATCTAATAAAAATTTTAATATTGTTTTCAAATTTAAATAGGGAGCTCCTTTTGACATTCAATGTATAAATAAATGCTAGACAAAGGTAAGAAAAGTTTTTACATACAGGGCAAACATTAAGAATTGTTCCATTCACTTTAAAATGCCCTTATGATGTCTATAAAATCTTACAGTCAGTAGAAAGGTACTGCCTCACTGTTCTTGAGGGAATGCTATAAGCTCTCTTCTCACCAATCACATTATCCTATAATGTTGAGTTAATAATTCAGATCCCATTTTCCAAAGAAAAACAGAAAATCTTCAGATTCATGTAAGTGACCAGGGGTTGTCACCCTCTGATGAGACTAAGAGTTAACATTTGAAATGGTAGAAGATGTGCACAAGGAAACCAGCTCCTCTTTAAATCACTACACACACACACACACACACACACACACACACACACACACTTACACACACTATATTCTAAATATAGATTCATGTTACATATTCAAAAAAGTTAAAAATGAGAACTAAGACAATAGCCAAATTATGGAAAGAGTGTAAATGTCCATCAATTGATGAATGGATAGAGAAATTGTGGTTTATATACACAATGGAATACTACTTGGCAATGAGAAAGAATGAAATATGGCCTTTTGTAGCAACGTGGATGGAACTGGAGAGTGTTATGCTAAGTGAAATAAGTCAGGCAGAGAAAGACAGATACCATATGTTTTCATACTCGTGTGGATCCTGAGAAACTTAACAGAAGACCATGGGGGAGGGGAAGGGGGAAAAAGTTACAGAGAGGGAAGGAGGCAAACGATAAGAGACTCTTAAAAACAGAATAAACTGAGGATTGATGGGGGTGGGAGGGTGGGGAAAGTAGGTGATGGGCATTGAAGAGGGCACCTGTTGGGATGAAGACTGGGTGTTGTATGCAAACCAATCTGAAAATAAATTTCATATTAAAAATAAATACAATACAATACAATACAATACAATAAAAAGAATAGGTAACCTCCAAAAGACACTTTGTTTCAGTGTATTAGGTAAATTAGCACATTGCTGTGAAAGAGGAACATTCTTCCAGTATCTTATGTATCATCTTCTTTTTCTTTAATCTGAGACTCTTCATAGTCTACACCCTCTAATATATACAATGTAAAGAGTGGACACTTTGAATCATATTTTCTCCCATTTTGGAAGCCAAATTCCACCCTTGATATAGCTGAACATTCCTTTTCAATTATCTTTTATCTTGTTTCAATTATCTTGTTTATACCTCTTATAGACAGCCCAATTATCTCTGCTAGAGTTTTGGCTGATGAGCTGTAGACTAATTTTCTAAAGCTTAAATTGTGGAAGTATAACAATCCAAAAATTTGCGCACATGTTTCTAAGTCATTCAAAATGATGTTTTAAAAGATTCCTATTTGCTTTAATATTTACAAGCTCTGAGTGTAAATCTCAGCGAGTTGGTATTCCAGATAATAAAGCAGCACACAACTTGCACTGTATCTACTTTTAGTAGGTATTTGTAATTAAATATCAGTGCTATTTCCATTCAATAAGAAGTGTATAGAATGCAGATTCTGGGATTATTAACATTTACTAGGTTTTAGACTTTTGTGTTCTCATATACCTAGCACTGTTAAGCTCAGATAATGAGAGACTCGGTATAAGATGGCTAAGATTTCACTCTCATGGTCACATTCCAAATTAATACCTGGAGTCACGTTGCTGTCAGAAATAAAATGAGCCTTGGAAGAAGGCTATTGCATGATGTTTGAAACATCACCACACAACTCACTGCAAGAAATCCCCTTTCATATCATTCCAATATTGTTACAGTCTCTTTGTAAAATAAAATTGGCTAAAAGGTGAACTGCTTCTTATTCTGTTTATTCTGCTTGTATGAACCACCCCAGACACCAAAAGACTGCTGGGGATTCCAAATTTACATTCCAGAATTCCAAAATGACTCCCTGAGCTTGATGGATGTTCAAATATAGAATGAAATATTTTCACTTATTTATCTGGTTTCAGAGACATTGTTGCTCTTCTGGGAGGTAGGTAGATTGCATGGCCTTAAACAAAAATGTATTCTAAGGTATTCTGAGTGAATAGTGTCCCCTGCATTAATAAAAATATTGAGAAACATAATCTGGATCTAGAATGCCTAGAACTCATGCAAAGGCCAGCCAGAGGCTAAAAATGGACTGATGATTTCAACCCTGGCTCTTGTCAGTTCCCACCAATACAATCGTGGACAACTTGTCTAAGTTTTTTGAAATTTAATTTCCTCCTGTGTGAAGGGATTTTAATAGAATTATTACACATGAAGATTATATGATGTAATGCATGTAAAATTTAATAACACCTGCCACCTAGAAAACTTTTGGAACATTTGCTTTTAGGGTTAATTTTTAGTTTTTGTTGTTGTTATTTAAATGAAAAGCATTCCTTTGTTTGTTTGTTTTCTACCCTTAACTATTTGGTGTTAGGGAATTTGGACTTCAAGAGGTATACTCTATGTATTAAAGCTGATAATCATAATAAGCATATGAAATAATTTGGAAACAACTTCCTAAGCTATGAATTTGATAAGACGTTTAGGGCTACTATGTTTAAATTGTGTGTGTGAGTGTGTGTGTGTGTGTGTGTGTGTGTGTATGAATCCAACCATTAGCTTCAACATGGGGTAAAAAGGAAACTTAATGGGTTCCTGACAAGATAGAAAGAACATGGGATACTGGCTCTCTCCGGCACTGGAGATACTCCACGGTAGAAAGTTGCTGAGTAGGCACTGAGACTTATCAAACTCTAATACAAAAAACCATGAAAAGCCCTTAGTGTAATAAGAGCTTTTGACGTCCCCGTGTATGTCTTTGTGTCTGGGATGCACGGAAGAGAATTCCAAGGGCTGTGATGGGTAAGAGGCTTGGGAAGAGCTTTCTAAAATATGCCATTTCTCACTCTCATTTTCTTGTTCCTTCTCGATTTACCCAGTTCCAGTCTACTACCAGCAGGAGGAAGTGGTAAAATGTGGGCCAGACTGGAACACGGAGCCTATGGTCACTAATAAGCCTGAGCAGTTCCCCTTCTACACTCCACATCCCTGTCTCTTCACTAAGGAGGTAAAACAGAGTGATGGAGATCCTGATAAAAGCAGTGTCTGGGGCAAATGAGGCAGGGAGAAGAGAGATTAGGCGTAAGTACATATTATAGCTCTGTCATTATACACCCTCTATGTACCAACTCAGTCCACCTGGAGTAGTTGAAATTAGGGCATGGACTTCACCTTGTCCTCCAGGTACATCACTAGCCAAAATATTAATACAAACTCTCTGAGAAATGCAAGCATTATAATTCAAAGAAGAAGAAGAAAAAAGAACAGAACATACTAGAAAAAAAGGAATCTAATAGAACTGACAGGTTAAGATTTTAAAATAAAAAAAAAAAATCCCTGCAAAGATAAAGACATTTTTGAAACATATTACTGGAGGGGCGCCTGGGTGTCTCAGTCGGGTGAGTGTCCAACTCACAGACCCTTCTTTGAATCCTCTGTGTCCCTCTCTTTCTGCCCTTTCCCCACTCATGTGCACTCTCTGACTCAAAAATAAATAGACATTAAAAAAAATAAGAAATAGAAGACTGGAACAAAAAAGAATCAACTTGAAATACTGATTTTAAAAAATATAATTAAGGGGTGCCTGGGTGGCTCAGTCAGTTAAGCAACCAACTCTTGATCTCAGCTCAAGTCATGATCTCACAGTTCGTGAGTTCAAGCCCCTATCAGGCTCTGTGCTGATGGTGTGAAGCCTGCTTGCAATTCTCTCTCCTTCTCTCTGCCTCTCCCCTGCTTGTGCTCTCTCTCTCTCTCAATAAATAAACATAAAAAAATAAAAATAAGAATAAAAATATCATTAAAGTTAAAAAGAATTTAAAATGAAGTTAATTAATGTTCCCAATGGGGTGATTTCAAGCCAAAAACAGAGCTGTAGAATAAACTAGTGAACACAAGACAGGTTATGGAACCCCTTCCAGAAGGCAATAGGATGGGATAGAGAGATTGCCCACACTGGCAGATGATGTAACAATTTACTCTGAGAATCTGAAGAAGCAACAAATAATAAAAACTAATTAAAAAGTTCTGTAAATTTGCTTAATATCAGATCAAAATATAATCTGTATCAGCAATGGTTGAAAATGTAATATAAATAATGAAAATAATGTGACACTGGCACATGTGTAGGAAGACAGATCAATAAAAGAGTAGAAAATCAATAAACAGATCCCACTACATAAGGAAACTTTATATATGAAAAAAGTGATTTTCAAATCAGTGGAGAAAAGATAGAATGTTCAACAACTGGACTGGGATAATTTGGTAGATATGTTAAGTAAGTAAATTTAGATCAATATTTTTCCTTTTATCCCAGAGTAAATTCCAGGTAAATTAAACACTTAAATGAAAAACAAACAAACAAACCATCAAAGGATCAGAGGAGAATATAAAATTAAAAATAATCTCAGAGATGAAAATGACTTTCTAATCATGGCACTAATCTTAAAAATGTTAAAATAAAAATTTCTTTAAGATAAAAAGCAAAATAAAATACAAATGACAACTGGAATTACTATTTTCTAATCACATCATAGCAAAGAATAGATTAATCAAAGAAATGAGGAGATCTTACATATTAACAGACAAAACACAAACAACCCAATAGATAAAACATGTATAAAGGATTTTGTTAGTTGACTTCAGAAGAAATATATATATAGATCTTACACATATGAAAAGATACCTACTCTTACTCATAATACAAATTAAATTAAATCTATATGATACTATAATTCCCACAATATTACACAGTATTCACTGAAGTGTAAAGAACTTGGCAAGCTTGCACATTCCTGGTGGGAGTATAAATGACAGTCTTTGAGGAAGGACTTTTATGAATTTAGTGACATGAAGTGAAATGACAAATGCACATTTTCTTAAACTCAGAGATTTCATTCTAGGAATGCAGCCTACAAGTATAATCACACATAGGCAAATTGATGTGGGTACAAAGTTGTTCCCTGCAGTGCTGTATATGCAGAGCACAATTACAAACAATTTAAAATGTCTATCAACAGGGGTCTAAGTCATTTCATTATGGAAAAGTCCAGAAAATGGAATACTCTTCAGTTGTAAAGCAAAAGAACAAGAAGGAGGGAAGAAGAGAGGAGTAGAGGGAGAGGGCAAGAAAGAGAGAAGGAGAGAGACTTTAGCATAGGATTTAAGAAATTACTGCTTGTCCAGTTTTGGTGTGCTATCAAAGAAGAATATCTGCAATTATCTGGAAATTGTATGGAAAGAGCACTAAGATGTTGGCACCATAACAATGTGTGCTGCATACTTTTGTTTATACTACTGTAAAGGGCAAAGAATACATATACATATTTTCTTGTACAAGATTGTCATGTCTCTGAAAGCCAAAACAAAAACAAAAACTGGTTAACAATGGTTTCTCTAACAGGAGGTAAACAGCTGGGTCAAAGAAGAGGGAAGAAGAATTTTGACAGTACTGTACATACTCTTTTGTGTCTTCTGAAACTTGAAATACGTGATGTCTTACCCATTCAAAATATAATTACAGTGAAAGAAAGCATATGATTGATAATAAGGTGTTATTTACAATAGGGAAAGTTATTTGAAAATATCTAGAGATTAAGTGATTCTAGAAAATATCTAGAAAGTATTAATAAACAATTAAAATGACCTTGTAGAAAATATATTTTAACCAAAAGACATAATGGAAGACCAGTTTATATTTTAATGGATGAGACAACATAATACATTTGTTCTCTTAATTTTGTTTGTAAATTCTGTGCAGTTTTTATCAAAATCTGAAAGGATACTATTTTGTGTCATGATAAATTTATTCCAAAAATCTATACTTTTATTTTAAATTATACAGAGAAAAATTTCCATCATACTTAAAGTAATCTTGGAAAAGATGTTAAAAAGGGGGAAATGTGCCATATATTAAGACGTTGGAAAACCATTTAATTAAAAAAATAATGTGATACTAACTTAGACACAGAAAAATACCTAACTGGCATTGGAACAGGGGTCCAGGAAGAGGCCTGGATATATATTTACACTTGAGCCAGCATTACAAGTCAGGGGGAAAGGGCATGTTGGGAAAATTGATTCTTTATATAGAGGAAAACAAAGTGGGATTGGTATGTACTGAAGACCAAATGTGAAAAGTAACACTATTCATCTAATGGAAGAAAAGGTAGAAACATATTTTTGTGACTTCAGAGTTGAAGAAGCTGTTCTGAAGAAGACCAGAAAAGCACAAAATGAAATGGGAGAAATGAAATTGCCTCCAAAAAAAAAAATTCAAGGTTTCTATTCAACCAAGTACCTTAGGGGTAAAGTTGATAGAAAAGTGACAGCTTGGGAGGAGAAATCTGTAATGTCAAAAGCTGACAGGAGATTATTTAGTATACTAGTTCTCGAACTTTTAGGTCTCAAACTCTTTTACTTTATTTTTCTTTAATTTTTTTTTATTTTGAGAGAGACAGAGAGAGAGCTGGGAAGGGGCAGAGAGAGGAAGAGAGAATCCCAAGCAGCCTCTGCACTGAGAGCTGCCTCAATTGTCGCCACCCAGATGTCCCAGGATTCCTTTATTCTTAAAAATTACTGAAGGGCTCAAAGAGCAAATAAACTCACACATGGCATTTTGGGACGTGTGTGTGTGTGTGTGTGTGTGTGTATAATATAGAAATGTGCATAGTATATTATATATATGTGTATGTGTATATATACAGAGTATATATATATAATAATGTAGAAATATACATAGCATATTATATATATATACTTATTCTATTTGAAATTAAACCTGACAAATTTAAAAATACTTATTAATTTCAAAATAACAATAATAAACCAATTACATTTTAACATAAACAATATATTTTTATAAAAAATAATTATATTGTCCCAAACCAAAAATGTATTGAAAGGTTATTTTACGTTTGTATGAATCTCTTGAGTATGTCTTAAGAGAAAACAAGTAGGTTCTCATATTTGCATCTCTGTTTATTACAAAATATTTTTGGCTGAAGTATATGAAGAAAATGCAGGCTCCAATGATATGTAATTGTAAAAGGAAGGAGTATTTTAATAATCTTTCCAGAGAATATGTATATTCCTCTTTGCTACCACATCAAAACTTGATAAGCAAAAGTTTAAATTCTAGTTGTAGTGTGGAATGTGAAATCTACCAGTGAACTTTTCATATTCATAATGTTAAAATCCATAGGTTTATCTTGCACTTTGAATAGATCTTTTATCTATGCATGGTTTTGTACCATCATGTATTGGACATTTGGGAAATATGGGCTCATTGAAATATGAAGAGTTTCTAAATGATGACACATTTATTATATAATATCAAAACATTACATTCATTAATAACACCACAAATTTTACCATAAAAGTCTGTATTAGAAGCTATCAAGCTCACATTGGTGGTTATATTTTCTGCAAAATTCTAATTCTCACTTGAAATTTCAAATTTTATCGCTAGCAACAAATATTGTCAGCTATTTCCCTTAATGTTGATGGATTATTGTGTTCATTTTCACAGCAATACTGCCAAATATACAGATATCAATAGTCAGTGTCTGTCAATTGTTCCTTAAAGTAAACATGATTAAAAAAAATGGGGGAGCTCAGCTTGCAAGTCACACTCTCCCAAGTGCTTTTTCTTGAGGTAATCATCATACTTCACTACTCAGCAGAAGTGCTTTCTGTGTAATTTCCATTTCATTGTGCAGAATATTAAAGACATGGCAAGGATTGGCATTTAATAAAATTAATGATCATTAATGATTCATCAAGGACATTCTTAAGTGAACTGATTAAATTTTTTTTTTTTTCCTTTAGCACGATGGAGATGGATACAATGACTACTTGTATAGTTTGGTGCTACTGTCTTGATTTGTGCTAAGGCACCAACAGTTTTACTCACCATTGTTTTGTGGCATCAGTGCAAATATTAATACAGTGAAACTGGCCAAGAAAGTCTTAGAATTATTATGGAACTAGTGTTGACCTGTGAACCTCCTGAATGGGCACTTGGGGACCCCTGACTCCACAAGGAATATGTGACCTTCACGTTCAACTGAGAAGTACTGATCTAAAATAATGGTTTTTACCAACACATACACACACATGATGAAGAAGTCAATAGAAAATGGAGCAAAGGATATTACAAGGCAATTCAGAGAAAATAAAATACCGATAGTTAAACTCTCACTCTTAATTAAACAAATGCAAATTAAAAAAAAAAAAGATAGTAATTTATAGCCGACAGAGTGACAAAACAAAAATGTTAGATAATATCAAGTATTGGTGAAGTATTCCTCTGCTGATAGTGAAGGTACAAACTGGGATAGTTATTTCAATCTGTTCGTTGTTAGCAAAATTAAGCAATCTATTTCTGAGTATTATTTCCTGAAAAATTTGTTGCCTAAGTGCTCAGTAAGAAATGCACACACCTATTTATTGTATAATTTTTTTTTATCTTAGCAAAGAAGGCAGCTTAAGTGAATATCCCTAGAGGTGTAAGAGATTTAAAATTTAAAACGTATGTGTGTGTGCATGCAAGCGTGTGTGTGTACTCTTGCACACACATACACAGGCATACCTTCTAAGAGTCAGAAGTGAACTGGATTTACCCATGGCTATCTAAAAAACATAAGAATGTGTGAAGAACAATGAAGTATACACAGTATCATTTATGTAAATTTAAAAACACACATATACACCATAATATCATGCACTGTCCAATAATTCACTTGTCTAAGTCAACATAGGAAGGGAGAAATGGCAGTTACACATCAGCTCTACCAGGCTGGGTTTCTATAAGGGAAGAAGAATGGTAAGGAAAGGGCAGAATGGGTAACAATGCTAACAGATTCATCCTCAAATCAGTGCTGGCAAATGATATCCTAACTGGGGAAAGGAATCATTGTTTCCTCCCATTTACTCTTTTCTCAAGGAAAATGACTACATATGGGCATCTGATGTAACAGGACTGCATATATACAAAAGTATTGTCTGAGACTCATTGCCTAGTATAAAATAGAGTACATACGTATTTCAAACATATTTATTATACAATAACATACTTAAATTTATTTATGGTTGTAATTTAGGCAAAAGCTAGTATTAAGTAAGCAATTGGCTTTTAGGGTAGCTTTATGAATAGCTAATTGTTTTTCTCTACCTCAAGCTTGTTACCAGAAGTTGTGATATACTTACATAGTACATTCAAGTGTGGGTCTGACTAGTGGCTGGAATCACTACAAAACAATAATCCAAACATAAAATGCAAACTAATACAGTTTGCAAAAGGGAATTACTTTCTAATTTTATTTAATTGAAAAAGAAGCATTCGGTTTTTTCAATGTTGTAATGGTTGGGAAGCGTAGGAGAATTTCTTTCTTAAACTTTAGGAAGCATTTGCCAAGGTAAACTGAGGCATATTAAAAATTTTAAGAGTTTATTTGAACGAAAATCAACGCAAATGGGGGAGCACCAATCCAGAAGTGCTTAGGAGTAGTTTGTCAACAAGTGTTAGAGGCAAGACTTTTATGGGGAAGAAGTGGAAACAAAGCAAGGAAATTATTTGATTGTCAAGAGCTCAACAAGCTGTATTATTTGGGAGAGGCTACCTAGCTGTTTATGATTGGTTGTCTTTAGGTTTCGATTTCTTAACCTTGAGGCATTTCAGGCTTAGGTTTTGGTTTGCTTATGTAGGCTGCTAAGACAAAAAAGCCAACTCAATTTAATGGTCTCCTTATTTAATTAATTTAAGATCAATTAGCAAGAAAAATAAATGTCTGATTCATAGCTTATTCTTAGGAAAATCATGTTAGGGGCACATGCATGGCTCAGTCAGTTAAGCGTCTGATTTCCGCTGGGGTCACGATCTCGCGGTCTGTGGGTTGCAGCCCTGTATTGGGCTTTGGGCTGACAGCTCAGAGCCTGGAGCCTGCTTCAGATTCTGTGTCCCCCTCACCCCCTGCCCGTTCCCTCCTCATGCTCTGTCTCTCAAAAATAGATAAACGTTAAAAATTTTTTTTAAAAAGGAAAATCATGTTAAAAATCAAACACTTAGTGGTCATTTACTTCATGATTATTGAGGCACATATACACAAGCAGTAGTTTGTGAGTTGCTACATAAAAATGCAGACTTAAAGATTAAATAGCATATTATAGAAATATATTTGTAATATATGTATACATGTTATATATGTAATATATGTATATAAATATAATATGTATATATTATATATAAAATATATTACATATTATTACATATTATATTACATATTATAGAAATATAAGACATTGAATAATAATATTTTATAGAAATCATTATATATACACCATTGTTTTCATAAATTGCATAAAATAAGGCACTTTGTTTAAATTAATGACTAAGTGAAGAGAAATTTTGAAATACTTTTCTTTTTTAATGAGGGTTATAGATTACCATATAACTAATAAAAGCATCAGGTAAAAGATTAATTAATAAAAAGATCTGCTAGATAGGATGAGACTTGTATACATTCCATCATTAGAATTGCTAAAAATATAACATGAGGAATTTGCTGTTAGTGTATATTAGATGCATACATTCGGCTTAAACTAAAAGAAAAACACATTTCCTTTTTTTTTTTTTTTTTTTGGTGGCTTCTTATTTATTTAGTTACCAAAATAAAAATGAAGGGCAATCAACAGATCAAGCTACATAATCCTGAAATTTGCAATGCGGTTTTGGTGAAGACAGAAGAGCCCACCAAACATGCCATCTGGTCCCCAACATAAGGAAAAAGCATCCTGAATGCTGAGGCCGCTACTGCAAGGATAGTGCCTCATCCCACAGCAGCTTTTGCGTGAGCAACTGTTGTGTTAAACCACTAAGATTCAGGATTTATGCAAAGAAGAACACATTTCTTAAATAAAGAACCATCACCCTATAACCATCTTTCAATTACAAGAAATGAGTATTTCACTTGAACATCAGAGGTCCTTTTATTGAGTTAAAAACATTATTTTTCACATGATTATTATCAAGAAAATGTGTAATTGGAAAAATTAGAGCACCTAAAAATTGTAAATTGTCATATTCATAATACTTTCATCTTAACGGAGATTTTATTTTCTGTACTAGCATTCCTCCCCTGGTGGTAATGCAAACAAAAAACAAAAAAAAAACAAAAAAAACCAAAAACAAAAAAACAGACCATATATTCAATTAGCGCTTTTTCCTAACGCTAAGTATCTGGGCGTATGTAAGTATAGGTATTTATTTGAAACTTCCAGGGGGCACCTGGGTGGCTCAGTGGGTTCAGAGTCTGACTTTGCCTCAGGTCATCATCTCGCAGTTCATGAGTTCAATTTCCACATCAGGCTTGCTGCTGTCAGCACAGAGACCATTCTGGATCCTCTGACCCCCTCTCTTCACCCCTGCCCTGCTTGGGCGTTCTCTCTCTCAAAAATAAATAAATTAAAAAAAAGAAATGTCCAGATAATGATTTTGCACTGATAGTATTTAAACTTTTATACTTGTAAATGAGATTTTTTTTCTAGCCACAATATTGTTCATAATCAACCTCACTGAACCATGTTCTCATAGTTCACAGTAAAGACAACCCTCCTAGAAGAGCTTTTGGATGGGAACTTGGAATATAAGTTAGCCTCAGGCACAAAGAAGATATAACCATATCTGGGTGATAGCAGAAAGGACTTGAGCCTCCCAGGCAGTTTTAAATATTTGGATTGTAAAGACTGTCCCTGTAGGGATCAAAACAAAACAAAACAAAACAAAACAAAAAACAAAACACAGAACATCACTAGAAGCTTCTAGTTAAAAATGACAAGGAGTTGGAGCTCCCTGTTCTTTCACATTTTCTCATTAACGTATTCTATTGAATGCATCTTTAACATCTTCTGTGGAGACCTCCTGGTAGGAAGTATCACGAATGCACCTCAGGAGGAAGGCTTCTGAGGTATTTCCCCATGAGGGGAGCAACTCAGACCCAACAGGGCAGAGTTTATAGTTTGACCTGGCTGGTCCTAGTTCTATAAGAGATTTCTCTGGCACAACCTCATTTTTATCACCAACAACGCAATCAACTGACATTCTTCATCCCCACCATTAAACACGCTCGCTATTGTACACATCCTGGCACTTTGGGCTGCTCTCCGTCAGGCCCACCGCCTTCATTCTTGCCAGCTGAACTGTCCACCAACCAGGAGTCAGTGGTGTTTGTTCTCCAACTTGTTTTTTTCAAGTTGTGCTTGTTATTTTAACTATGTAATTTAATTAAAAATAATTGCCAAAATGGAACTGGGAAAGGAGGGGGTTTTTTTTGCCCATGAAAACATGAAAAAGCTTTGAAAAACCAAGGAAAGGCAAATTACTGAAAACAAGGGATAATACTGAGGAAAATCATTAATAGTACGTTTACCTAAGGTATTAATATCCAGGTTTTTGTTCTTGAATAACTGGTTATTCTTATTTAAACAAAGAAATAAAACAAACAAAGAAAATCTGAAGTACCAATGATGCTTTACAGGTGGGGTTCATCCAAGAAACAGAATTTAAATGTTTTTTTTTAATCAATTTTTATTAGCTAACCAAATATTTAGTTCTGAAGCTCCAAGTAAGTGGTTTTCTCAACTGTCCTTCATTATTCTGAATGCTGGCCAGCCTTTGACATATGTTCAATTAATTTAACCATCTTCTTTGAAAAGAGTTGGGGGAAAAAGCACATGTGAATAGACACAAAACTATAATCTCTTTCTGACTCCTTGCACCTGGTAAAGCTTCCAATCAAACTGAAACACCTAATTTCACTAAACAGCTTGCAAGAGAAGCAATACACCATCATGGGTGTAATCTGTTGGCTGTTCCAACAGTCCTGGCCTAGAATCACAGTTTCCTCTGTATTTCCACCTGTTTCTAAAGGCTTTCACTATAGTGTACTCATCTTTCTTGGTACTTGCTGTGACTAGACTTTCTTCATATGCTCTGACATTCATTGCGTCACATTCAAAAGTGAACTGAACTGTGGCTATTTCGTTTAAAGACTTCAGCCGTCTATTAAGTTCAACAGAATAGTATATATAAAGGGAGTGTAAAACCCTCAGAAGTAGACTTTTAAGGTCTGAAGGATTGATTTTAATTCATATGCTCTGAATTTTAGATTTTTGTCTTTTTCTTGGTTACTTTGTATGGCTAAGGCAAAAATTAAAGGAGTCTTTGTTTATAAAGAGCCCATCATTCTGAAGAGTTTCAGTAAAATTATGGAAGGGAGGAAGGGAGGGAGGGAAGGAGGAGAAAAACAGAGAAACCACGAATGCTGTTAGAGAAGAAAAAAGAGGAAAAAAAGAGAAAATGATGTCAGTTCATAAGTAGGAATGCAAGCACCAATAAAAGTACAACAGAAATAATGAAAATACAGTCACTTTGCTAATCTATATTTTTCAAAGAATCGTGAGGTGCTACCAAAAAGAAAAAAAAATCCTTGATGCATAAGCACAGGGGCACAGTGAGTATGCTATAAAGGGAGAGGGGAGGAAGAGGCTGAGGGCAAGACTGGACCTTCTTAAATTCCTGTAGGTGGCAATAGCTCTTACGTGGGAGGAATTTCCATTGGGTTCACATGAATGCTCTTCTGTACTTCAACCATCTCACTGAGTGGACTTCAAAATGAATGTGACTCAGGACAGTGCTGAGTGAATCAACATGACAACAATATAAATATAAACAAAAATAAAAATGGGATACCCAATTACTTTAAGGATAGTCTTATCTAAAACTGTCAGGTCCCTGATGCCAGCATTCCTATCCAGGGCAGTGAAGGATTAGCAGGCAGACAAGAATGCCTTACCTGCCCCCTCCAAAACCCTACACGTGTCCTCTAAATTCTAATTTTTCTTAATTCATTGTATTATTGTAGCATGCAAATAACAACAATGTCAACGGAAGAATCTCCAAGTTTTGCTATGGGAACACTTTTCCATTTATGAAGATATTGTTGGTAGTGACAGCAAGTGTCCTGAAATTTTAAAAGCTGACATGGGATCAGTGAAACATCAAGACAAAACCAAATATCACATGATAAAAGCTTAAAAAGTACTTGTGGGAAGCAGAATACCATGATAATCTTCAATTTTATGTACTGAAGAAAAAAGTCTACAAAGCAAACATATGCTGTAGCACAAAAGATGGCAAGTTTTCCAGGATATTATTTTCTAGCATTGTGCAATATGAATTAATTAACCAAAAAAAAAGCAATAAGAGGGCTAAATGGAGAGACTGGAAAGCTCTGGGACACAGATGCAGTAGCTATTATCAAGTAATGACTTAGCTTTTATATTCTTTGTGTTCTTCTGGCTTTTCTTAGTCTAAATAAGCACAATATTAAATCTGTGTTTCAAAATTAAATTAAATAAATATATTTCAGGAGTTAAATTGCATTGTCCTATTGGAATACAACAGCATATGCTTTGAACAGTAACAAAATGGACTTACATTTCATGGCTTTCTTTGAGAACTTAACTTCATGATTCAAAATTTTGTATAAATAGACAAACAGTGGTTGGTTGCTTCTCCATATGATTAAATTGTTACTCTAGACCTGAAGGTAGCTGTTAAAGTGGGCTAACCAGATTATCTAATTGCAGACATGCTGAAAGTAAGTTTTTAATATGAATTCAAAATCAGACACACACTAGCAGTAATCCAGGCTCTCTTAAAATGTCACCGGATACAAAAGATTCATTGAAGTCTATAGTGAAATCACCCTAGAGGAAGCAATCAATATGTTTTCATTCTTCCACTTGTTTATGTATTTATATAGTAAGGATCAAGTTGTAATTTGCATTATATTTCTATGGGAGTTATGGGTAATAAACTTAAATATCTAATTATTTTTGAATAATATATGGAAGGTAGAATGCACTAAGCTGTTTTTAGCATTTTGAATACTTTGATGAACAGACAAATTCTGAAATATTTGAGGTCAACCTTTGTAACCAGAATTTCTTCACCTACGCAATGGTAATGAGGTGTTATCTAATGCACAGGGTTGTCTGAGTATTAAAGATGATGTTATCCCTTATGCATCTAGCATCCTTAAGCATTTGATGATTGTTTGCACTCCTTACTATTTTTTCCAGGGAAGAGGAAAATTGAATTTTCATTTACAAATGTGGAAAAACATTAAAAGAACAAAATGATTCTTTAAGTCACATTGATTAGGCACATTAGACTCTATTTCTTTAATTTTACTTTTTAAGGTCCTTTTATGCACATGATGCACTATTTCATTTGTCCTTTATATTCGCCTTAAGAACTAAATTGGACAATTCTAGTCTTCTGGATGGGCCAAGAGGGAAAGATGATGGGGGAATTTTGGTCATCTCTGCTCCCTCAGAAGTAAGGAGAAGAATACACAAAGAACAAAAACCACCACAGAAAAAATTCTACTCCTCACACAGCAATAGCAACTTCTTAATAACATGGAAAAATAACATTTTTACATGTTTTCAAAGAAACACAGTTTCGCCACTAGCAAACAATACTGTAGAGCAAAACATTAAATGCATGAGGAAGAAAATAGACTATTCCTCATTATTTTATTTTATTTTATTTTATTTTATTTTATTTTATTTTACATTTTTATACCTCATTATTTTAAAATGAACGTTTTGCTGAACAAATGTTAGTAATTAGGAAATCTTTTAAAAATATACCGATTGTATCATTTGTAACGAATTAAATTGCACTTTTTTTTTTGTAGCTTGAACTATAGATTTTTTCCTTTGTTAAATCACTTCACCATTTTCAAACTTTAAGTGGCATTTCCCTTCTACCAAATTAAAACAGGTACGTTTTTCACTTTGGCAGGAACAAATTTCTATGAGGTCATTGCAGCTTATTTTTCCAGCTGTATTTCTGATAATTATCACATGTGTATTTATGCCTCTATATAATCATTAAACAGATTTAATTCATCCATTATTTCTCGCATGTCTGTAATCTACAAACATAATGACATATACAGCGGGAAATGTAAGGACAGAAAAGATTTTTGCACCTGTCACATGTAATCGAAAGAGTAAGACATACAAACTAACTGCAAAACAAAGCAGAATAATCATAAATGATGAAGGGACAAATGCCTTGGCATAGACATTAAGAGAATATCAATTAATACTGGAAATAGGAAACCAAGGCTTAGAGAGGTCAAGTGGCCTGCCCAACCTCACATACCAGGACTGAAAGGTCATCTCAGACTCAAGAGACAGGAAGAGAGGTAGTGTACACGGTAAAGCATCCACTGTGCTTGGGGATAGTGAGAGGTCTTGTGAGGCTGGACAAAAAGGTAATCCTTTCACTATGCCTATCCACCTAAAAGGCCTCTTTCATTTACTGTAGCAATCTGAAAACTTATCTGCTCTGTAACTCTCATTTTAAATGAATTTCTTTGCATTTATACGTAACATTTAAATATTATTATCACACCATTAATATATTCTGCTTGGATCGAATACTGAACATGTTATTTGCAGACTTGTATTAGGTATGATTTGGTTCAGTGGTGAGTGACAAAAGCCCAAACAGTAGCTTAGATAAGAAAGAAGTTGGCTTCTCCCTTGTGTAAACATGTGACTAAGCATAAGGGGCCGATACATCAGGGTCCCAGGAACCTTTTAAATTATTGCCACTGTATGTAACCTTGATCTTATTGTCCAAGATGGCACAATCTGAGTTCTCAGCACCAAAATGGAGAAACGGATAAAGAGAGCATGTGTGTGCTGTATCTTAAGAAAGTTCCCAGAAACACCATGTGACACTTGCTTATATGCATGTGGCCATTTGTGAGTCACATGGCCATAGCTAGAGGAATGGGAGGTTGGGAAATATAGCCTAAACGAGCATATTTTTATACAGAATATACAGAATCTTATACAGCATCAAACTATCTGAGGTAAAAATTACTTAGCCACTAATCCTCTTGCTATGGAAACAGATGAAGAAGACATTGGGAGACTGTTTAAAGTCATGGCTACACCTCTCAAATATTTGTTAAATACTTGAGAGTCTACATTTATTAGTCACTTGTGGTAGAGCCACCATGTAACTAAGCACCCATCATATAATCTTTACAACAATCCTAAGAGCCTGCTTTATTTTCATTGTCACTAAGTATTCAAAGTGACAGTGGCCAGTTGAATCGAGAATCGCTGATCTTGAAAACCATATTGCTTACCATACAATATAACTGCTTATGCAATCTAAGTGACCATTGAGAGATTAATGGATAAAGGAGGTGTGGTATACAAATACAATGGAATACTACTTGGCCAAAAAAAGAATGAGATCTTGTCATTTGCAACAACATTGATGGACCTAGAGGGTATTATGCCAAGTGATAAGTCAGTCAGAGAAAGACAAACACCATATAATTTCACTCATAGATGATATCTGAAAAAACAAACAAATAAATAAATAAATAAAATCAGATTCATACATACAGAAAACAAACTGACAGTTACTAGAGGGGAGTGGGTAAGGGAATGGGTAAAATAGATGAAGGAGATTAAGAGGCACAAACTTCCAGTTATAAAATAAATAAGTCATGGAGATAAAAAGTACAGCGAATGTAGTCAGTAATATTGTAATAATGTCATATGGTGACAGACGGTGGCCACCCTTTTCATGGTGAACACTGTGTAATGCATGGAACTGTTCAAATCACAATGCTGTGCATCTAAACCTACTACTGCACGGTAGGTCAACCATACTTAAGTAATAAAAGCTTTTAAAAAAGAAAACAGAACTTTTATTCAGGATATTGATTATGACAACAAATCACAAATCTATTTTCATTTATTAAAGATTTAGTCATGAGGACTGGTGAGAATACAACTGAACCAACAGGTAGTGAGTGCCCCAGGCTCATGCAGCTTACCCACTAAAAAAGGATCTCCTATAAAGTCTTTAGTTATAAGCTGTGACAAGTGCTAGGTAAGAAAAGAACAAAATGTTGTAAGAACATATAGAAGAACCACATTTAGTCTGAGGTGAGGGGTGGAGTTAAAGAAAGCTTCCTGGAGAAGGGAGCATCTAGAATAGCAGTTGGCACATGGAAAATACTCAATGAATATACTAAGTGAATGAATGTATTAATTTACATGGAGCTGGGGGTCACTTTAGAAGATGTTTTTCTCTAAGTCTGTGAAAGCTGAACAGACTACCCTTCAAAAAAGTCCCATGTGGCTGGAACTCACACGGTAAATTCTCCGCTCTTCCCAAGCACATAGTTACAGGTTCAGTTGTTCACTGAATTAAAACAACAGCTCTTCCCTTCTCAAATGTCCATCCAATGAAGTAGAAATTTCCACATAATTTTAAAATGTTTTATCTACTTAAGTAACCTCTACATGAGCACACAAAACTTATTGATTGCCCAAATAGCTCTCTGAAAAGAGTAGCTGCCCAATAAATACTAGTTTATCTACAACAGATCTGAAAGTAAGGAAAACATTCTGAAAAAAATATTAGATAATGTGGTCTTCTTTCAACATTTATATACATCTGTCCAAATCTGGGTTAATGCTCTTAAGAAAAGGAAAGCTAAGATCCACTGGTAATATTAAAATGTCTTATTTGTTTTTTTTTTTTTCAAGATAATCACATTTCAGTTTAAGAGCATCTTGAAAGCTGCTGTCATGTAAAAATACTGGTTTAGGTTGGGCTCCTGCTAGGAAAACTAAGATAGAAAAATTGACATCTATATCTGAAATTCAGCATTGTATCTCTTAACAGCACTAATGATAGTAATAAACTAAGGAGAACTGGGTTTAACATAGTTTTTTAAATCTGAGAAATGAAAATATAGACTATGTATTATGAACTCAGGACAAATACTTCAAAACTACTGAAGCATTGAATATATAATAGATACAAGAAATTTGAGAGCCCATTTGCGGAAAAAATGAGATCTTTATCGTTTCTTTAAGAAGCAAAAATCACAACAAAATAAAACAATCTATACTAAGTACACCAACGTTAGACTGAAATAGCTACTATTTTAATTAACTATATCAATTCTCGGGAAAACAGCAGCAGCCACAGCAATAACAACATTAAAAAGAAATACATGGAGAAAATGGAACTGACTTATGGTATGAAAATGAATGCCCTGAAAAGGTGTTAATATAGAATGGCTACACTTATTCAGAAGCTCAAAGTTCAGTTCTTTTTTTCCCAAGGGTGCTGCACAATGGTGCTCTTGGGTGAGCTACTGTCTTATAAACTCTTTTGATGGAGATGGAATTAGAAGAAACAGAAGTTTCACCATTTGTGGGAAGTACTTCATTTTACAGTCCCCATCTGTCCCCTCAAATAGCTATTTCAACTCTAAGTGGATACTACCTTACCTCTGATTCCACTAGGTGTGGTCACATGACTCACAAATGGTCAATAGCAATAAGAAATGTCACATGTCAGTGATGCCCACTAAATCTACTTCCAATGTCTGTAGAGAGCAGCAAACTAACGCGCTTTCAACTTCATGCTGGACACAATTAGTATTTTCTCCAAGTAAATCAAACATTAAAACCCAAAATAGAGGTGACACCTGGGTGGCTCAGTTGGTTGAGCATCTGATTCTTGATTTCAGCTCAGGTCACGATCCCAGGGTCATGGGATTGAGCCCCACATGGGGCTCCCTGCTGAATGTGGAGCTTGCTTGGGATTCTCTCTCTCTCTCTCTCTCTCTCTCTCTCTCTTTCTCTCTCTGTGTGTGTCTCTCCCCCCTGCTTTTGCTCTCTCTCTCTTTCCTCTTACTCTCAAAAAAAAAAAAAAAAAAAAAACAGACCCAAAATATATTCAGCATTTTCCAACCATACCAACTCCTTTTCCTGACCTCTATATTTCTATAAATGGTACCAAAATCTCACTCAAGCTCAAAACTTTGGAATTTAATATTTCTTTTTTTGTTCTTCCTCCTCTCCCCTAACACACAATTCAATCAATTGTCAGTGCTGCGCCCTCAAGCCCTCTTACAATTTAATCTCTTATTTTTATTTCAACATCTGCCAGTGTAATTCAGGTTCTCCTTGGGCAGTTAGCTATAAAAGCCTCCTAAGTGGTGTGCCTGCTTCTAGGCTTGCCTCTGCATTCAGCACAATGTTCACTTGATGAAACTTTACTGTCTCCTAACTACTCAGCGTTGTGTTGGGTACTCACAACACATCCTACTGACAGCTCATCTTACTGAACTCTAGTTCTGACAGTGTCAATACCCTGCTGAAAACCTTTCAATAACCATCAAGTGCCACCTCGTTTGACACTAATGTATTTTCACATTTTGGTGTCTCTTTACTTTTGCAGACTTTTACCCTCCTATTCCCCCTACGTAGACCCATCTCTTCAGTAAAGACTGGTCCCTGCTGGACCTTGTGTTCCCTCCAGTTCCCTTGTGATTTTATTCATTCTGTTCTCTCTGTCTGGAACAACTTCCTTAACATCATCCTCAAAAACGGTGAATATGCTAAATTCACTTTTAATAATTAAAATGTAAATGGATTTTTGATGTTTTCATTATATTCTGGTTGCATGGAAAATAAATATTTCTTCCTTAAAGACTCCTAAGACCCAGCTGAGGATTTAATAATAAATCATTTAAAGCCTCATCTTACAGGATGTGGATATTTTTATAATCCTTTTACTATTTAATTATGACTTAATTATTGAAGGCTTCATGTTACAGACAAAAATCCTTTGAAAACAATTAAGCATTACTATATCTAGTTCATGGAAGAATGGGGATTCTACTCATGGCATACACTGATATAGACGAGTTAATAATAAAATATCACCAAAGCAGTTTAGGTGGTCTGGTCTTGGATTTGTGATGTCTTGATGCCATTCAGTATTTTAAAATGTTTCACATCGATGTCTCGCTTTGAAGAACAATATACTGTTCCCTGATATTTGAATTTATTTCAGTTGTTTCTAAGAGTGAAAGGGCACATATAAGAGAGGGTATGTCTCTCACACTAGATTGTGATTACTCCTTTTTTCTCAGGATCGACAATACCAGAATCCACCTGGGGTGTCTGCTCACTATGTAGTGCCCTAGGTCCCAACTCTGATCTACTGATTTAGACAGTCTAAGGATGAGGACCATGTTAAACAGCTCTCCAGGTAATTTTTATGTAGTTGGATTTTGACAACTACTGCCCCAGGCTAGAGGTGTTTGCTTGCTTCTGGGCAAATATAAATTTTGTAGGATACAACAATTATTTTATAAGGCCTTAAGAAAATGCTAGACTCCCCCATGCCCACTAGCAGTGCCCATCCCTTCTTCAAAAAAAAGGAAAAGAGAACTTCCAAGAGTTGTCAAAGAAAGGATAGTACAGAGGATATGAATGGTTTAGCGCTGGCCTCACACAAGCTGCCCGTGTTTACATCCCAACCATGCAACTTACTATTTCAGTAAATTTGGACAACTTCCCTTTCTGTGCCTAGATTTCCCCATCTGAATAATGGGGATAAGACAATATCAGTTACCTGGAAATACATAGTCAATATATGTAAAGCAACTGTAACAGCACACAGTGCTAATTGTGAGATTAACTTGAAGCTAATACAAGATACTATGGCTAATGAGACTCACTTGTAACCTAAGTATAGGTGAATGCAGTGACTTTTTTCTGCACTTAGGTCTAACCACATTCAGTTAGTTTTAAACAACAACGTCCCCCAAACCGAAATGGTTCCAAATTAATTACTGTCTCAAGAAAATAAAGCTTTCAGAATCAGGTTAGGTGGCTCGGTACTTGGTCACATTTTCCAAACAAGGGGGTTTTTCAGTGAGGCGTTGGGGCAGAACAAATTTGTTCAGTGTCTACAGTGAAAATAAGGGATTCCTTCAGCCCAATCCAAACAGTAATTCCACCGGTTCCCAGTAGATAAACATGAAGAGACAATCACAGCTTTAGCTCAAACTCTTACTTTTCCCCCTGCTTCTCTGCATTTCTCACCTCTCAGGACTCAGGACAGGCTTCCTGCAGACCCTCTCTGCCCTTGCCCTCTGAGGAACAATTGTTACATTGAGGCCGTGGCTGATTCTAATTCATAAACAGCATTTCCCATAGGCAGGTTTAACACCTTTGGTTAAGATGGATTCACAATCACAGGAATAGTGAGGAGCATGTCAAGCAATATAAGAGAAAAGCTACAGTAAGAAACTCTGAAAGTTGAGTGGAAGTCAGAGTATTACCCTTCTTCTGTCCTAAGTGTCAGAAATGGGAAGAGACAGCCCAGAGGCAGGCTAGATGGTCATGTGGGGAGGTATGAAGAGGGAACCAGAGTAAGTTTGCCATCAATGTGATCAAGTTAAATTGTAAAACCAGAGATTCTAAACTTTGAGTGTTCTATTTTTTTCATGACAATAGCAAGTCGTTATTTTCAATTAATTCAGATTATCTCTATTTCACTTTCAACAGTATCAAAAACTATAAAATCACTGTGGTAATGGTCACAAGATAATGGGAACTGAGGGAACTACAAGGCACTTAAAATCTTAACCTTTGTAAGTACAAAAGTTAAGCTGGACATGTTTTCTGCATGGCTAAAAATGTGCAGCAAATTCAATGAAACAGTCTTTTATGTAGGGGTGGTTCACTGAATTATCTACTCAGAGTCCAACAGATGCTAAAAAAATGCATTAATACAATTTCCTATAACTCTATACATTCTATATTTTATGAATAATAGTAAGAAGGCTTAAGTTTGTATGTTTTTGACATTTCTTGCGGGTAAATAAAAATTACAAATTACATAAGCTAGAGTGATACTAGTATTTTAAAACCGTTTTTTTTTTTGCCTAGGGCAAATTCATCTTAGAAAGAGAAGATATGGTTACTTTAACAACAGTTACTCTCTAAAGTTTCAAATTTTTGTGTGAACATGATCACAAATTTATAAAAAATGTGCAAGAAGCTAAAACAAACAGTTAATATTTTGCATTTTTCAGGAAAAACTTAAATAGGGTAGGAGAAGATGAAAATTTTGGTGTTTGGCATTAAAGGCTTAGTTAGCAGCCTTAATTGTTTCCGGAGAACACCTTACAAATATTACCCATGTCTGTCTGATGTTGCTTATAAAGGGGGTTTGCAGTGATTACAGAGGAAGGTATGGGTCATCGGGCTTTACAGAAATTCTGGTTCCTGTGTCGCCCAGATGGGTGAGGCATTACCTACAGTGTGGATAAATGTATCTCATATGGCACCAAAGGAAGTGTGCTAAGATGACACGGTTCAAGTGACCATTTATAACATCTGAACATAGAAGGTGAACTGACTTGTCTGGACAATCCTAGTACCACTCAGAGCAGTATAATTACCATGTGAAAATAAACATTGTCTTCCGTCTATTTTGCTCAACATTCTTTATTCTTCTATCAGTCAATTATCTGCATCTATTTAACAGTTTTTTTTTTAATTACTATTCAAGGTGCTATGGAAATAGACCTAATCAGGTATAATTCCTACTCTTTTAAGAAATTTTTTTATATTTTACTTATTTTCAGACAGAGAGAGACAGAGCATGAGCAGTCGAGGGGGCAGAGAGATGTCACAGAAACTGAAGCTGTCAGCACAGAGCCTGATGTGGGGCTCGAACCCTTGAACCGTGACACTGTGACATGAGTTCAAGTTGGACGCTGAACCAACTGAGCCACCCAGGTACCAGGTGTAATTCTTACTTTTAAGTGACTTACAGTATAGGAGGAGAGAGAAAGGTAAACAGTGACCATAAAGAATGTTAGCTGCTAGTGACGGAAACATATAGTGGGCAGGGTGGAAAAAAAGAACAGTGTGATCACTTCTATCTTTGGAGATAAAAAGGAGAAATTCCAGGAATTACTTTATACAGAATGGAATTAAGGATGTGAATCCAAAGAAGACTGGTAGCTGGTCAACAGATGAAACAGGAAATGTATGGGCCTAAGTACGGCAGCAGAAAACAGCCAGATACACATGAGGAACAGCAAGAAATCCGGGTCAGTGAGGCCCTGGGTGCTGCAAAGTCAGAGAGGAAGCAGCTTAGAGCAGAGATTCCAGATGTAGCTCCTTTTAAATTAGAGAAAATTGGCTATATGGTTAATCATATATTCCAGAACTCCTAGAATCTTGACTTAAGATCCAACACGCATCCTTTAAAGTTCATCAGCAAGAAGTGTGCATTAGTACTAGCATAAATGTCATATATGACCAAACAGAGTAAACATTATTTTTCAGTATGGATGTATCAAGTCATTTTTACTTAATGCTAAGTATCTGTTTGTTTTTAAAAATAAAAAAAAAGTAACTTAAAAGACACACACAGCTGTGGATGAAGCTTAGCTCCAATAAACAAAGGAAAAAAGTAAATTTTCATTTAGGATGACTGTTTATAGAAAGAGATCACTGGAAGGAGTAGTATATTAATGTTTAGATGTAATTAGCCTTAGAGAGGTGTTTAGTATGAAAGCAGTGTATCTAAGAAGGTAGCTTTTTTAGGGAGAAAAAATAGGCTAAAACATGTAGGAACTAGTGAAGATGGGTTAGAGTCAATGTAATCCAGGTTCTGTAACTAGGAAACAACCTGAAAATAAAAGGAAAATCTACTTCTTAAAACCTATGTTTTTAAAAATGATTTTTATGCCTCAAGGAGCTCCAGCTGTCTATAAGTACCAAAAGAGTTTTCACACACATTATATACAGGCTTTTGAAATGAAATAGATGATTACTCTGCTTTTTTTTGCGGCATTTTAAATCCCACTGTTCACAAAGTTAAAAAAAGACACAGAATGTCTACTCCAGAAATGTAAATCTGTAACACAACTTGTGCTCACATAAATCTGACTGGGGTCCGTGTATTTCAGATTAACTATTATTTGGTTTGAAATGCAAAACTCAGATGGTCTTGCTTTGGGATATTTTAAATTTTCTAACAACAAAGAATCTATAGCCATTTAGGGACGGTAATTGATGAAAATTCTTTATGACTAATAAAGACATAAAATCCTTATGACTAATGGATAATGCTTTTTATGAGTTGCTGCTAAAGCTGGGTGCACTTCTGGCTAGGATATCTAACGTGGTTCTGCCTCCATCCAGCTAGGAGACCTTTTGTGGGTCACATATTTCCTGCTATCCCTCCTCATTTTCCTTCACTATTCTTTCCTTTCCTACTCATGCAGTTATCACTACTTGCAGTTCCAAAAAACAAAGTGCCCAGATCATCAAACAAAAGTGTTATTTTATTTATTTATTAATGTATCTGGGGCAGGACAAATCTAGGCTTTATGAGCTGATGAGACATGTTTTTTCAGTGTGGCCTGAGAATGACCTGCTGCAGTTGTGAGAGGCAATCCAGAAGCTTCTATTTTTACCCAGTGACTCAAACAATTCCTGTGCATATTGAAGTTTGAGAAGTAACTCTCTCTCACCCCCACCACACACACAAACTTTGTGACATATAGAGAGGAAACATATTAAGGTTATATTCACATTTTCTAAGAGTCATGAATTACTTAAAAGGGAAAGATCCAAACCTATTTTTCTCAGTGGTAAAATACTTGTACTGACACAACTACTGACAGATTAAGTCTCAAAGGAAAGTCATGGCTTTGCTTTGGTATACCCATCACACAGAGCAGTATGTAATAATATAGCTATGTAATACCTAGTGTAATGGCAATTCCTCTTCTCATATTCCGTAAATGCTATGCTAAATTAGTTTTTCCATTTAACAAAAGTTTTATTAGAATAGGCTGAATATAATAAAATATTACTGTTCAAATGAAATGGTTAGCAGATGATGTAAGACCAGGGTATATATAATATCTTGTTATGTCTACGTTGCTCACTCTTCTATATCCTAGATTCAGAACATCTTGAAGGCCACTGCTGTCTTCCTTCTAGTGCCTAATAGAACAGAGACTACAGAGTAGACATTCATTTAGTAAATGTTGCTGCTTGGATGAATAAATGACTAGATGAAAATATAATGTACATGCAATCTAGAAAGAATGTATATACATGAAACAAAATCACCGCAGAAATTAAAAAAAATATATTTTACCGCATGTATCTATAAAATAAAAATAATGAATATAAAATAATTATCTTTAAAAATAAATAAAATGGTCATTTTCAGAGGCCTTCATCAGTTAACAAAGTGCCCAGAAGAATTAAATAAACTTATACATTTTTAAATGATTACCTATATGATAAGACATATTTCCATAATTGTGCAAAGTTGCTATTTCAAATACATTAGTCAGAAAGAAAAACTGACATTCCAAGATGTTAAAGAAGTAGTCAGTATTTAATGTGGTGGTTATTTATTAGTTGGAAAAATATATAGGTAAGGAATATAAGATCAGAAAAACAAAAACGGGGAGAAAAAGTTTTGTTTAACTGTATTTACTGCACTAACCCTTTAAATCCAAAAGCAATTATAAACATTGTGGAGCTCTCAATAATTGCCCACTGAGTGTGTAAATTTAAAATGGCAATTTCAAAAAAAAATGGCAATTTCAGTTTTTATTTCACCAAGACACGGAAGAAAATGGAATTGAATACTAATTAGTGTAAGTGTGTCATACACCTGAAAGATTAGGGGGATACTGTGCTCATTATAAGTGAGTTTAAGCAAAGTACTCAAATGTTTCATTTGAAGTACTGAGTATAAACAAAAGAATGAAGTGACAAGGGAAGTTAATAATGTTCAAACAGAAAATCTGGTACACGTACATGAGTAGACTTCCCAGAGTCTCTTAGATATGATTTTCCTTTAAGAAAGGGATACACTTTTTCTTTTAAAAAATAACTTAGGAAATAAGATGTTATTAAAGAATACAATAACATAATAACTCTGAATGTAATCTCAAAACATTTCTTAAATGAAAGTTGTGAGTTTTCAGTTTTCCCATTATACACAAGACTGTTTCATCTGATATAAAAGCCTTTTTGGGCTTTTTTGGCTTCCTTACTATAAGACTTTTTGGCTAATTTCCTCGTCCCTCAAACAGCTGTATTGAGGTCAGATCAGTTGGAAAACCCAGGAAATAGTTCTGAGGACCGGGAGAAGGGTCTCCAAGGTTGGAGGGAGACAGCGTGGTGGTTGTGAGGTGCGTGGAAGTGAATTGGGGGAGAGAAAACGGCAGTGCCACAGAGGGGAGGGAACCCTTTTTGTGGACAGACAAAAGGGAGAGAAAAAGGGGTTGAGGGTAGCATAGGTTTTGTACAAGAGGAAAACCTCTCTAGACCACAGACAGGGGAGTGAGAAGTATTGAGTGTCTCAGATATTTTTGCAAATAGCATTTGGAGTTCCAATTCTGAGGTTTTGGAAATGTGCAACTTTCTCCACAGTGGAGCTGGAGCACACACTCCTGGGGAGAGGGAAGGTGGTCCCAGAGGGCATAGTGTGGTGTAGAGATCTCTGGGGCACATTGAGAGAGGACATTCCCCTTCCTAGAGTACTTTTGAAAGAGAGTATATTGCCTCCCCAAGGACAAAAACCCTGCAGGCACCAGCAAGAGGCTTTTCAGCAGCAGGGGACAGAGGCATCCAGAGGAAATATAGCTTTGTTGCTGCTTTTATCAGTGCTACACCACAGATTCTGCACACTGCACAGGTGTGGGACTGTTCTGGGACAAAGGACCTAAGACACAGCATGGAGAGGCTCTGTTTCAGAGGAGAGGGTAGGTCCCTGTTGTGCTGGGTCCTTTAAGACTTCAAGTTTTGAATCCCAGCCACATGCCAAAAGAAAATCCACAAAGGGAGAACTGACTGCCCTCAGTATTCTGTGAGGGCTGCATGAACAGGATGGGGTGAGGTCTCTCGTCTGGGGACAAGAGATTGCGGTGGCACCATTTTCCCCTCAAGACCAACATGGTGGGACTCCAGAAAGCAGCACTGTGGCCGCTGTGGAGGTGGGACCCAGTTACACCAAACAATGATCCCCCTGTGTGTGGCAACCGCTTATTTACTGGGGTGAGACTGACTGTGAGACTGTGCACTGGGCCTCTCCTCAAGACCAGCATAGCCAGCATCCTCCATGCACCAAGCACACTGAAAATCGAGTGCTTGAAAACGACACCCACAGTTCTCATGGAAACAGACCAGGCTTACTTTTCTCTCTTCTTCTTCTTCCTTCTTTCTTCCTTCTCCTTCTCCCCCCAACCCCTGCTCCTCCTCCTCTTCCTCCTCCTCCTTCTTCTTCCTCCTCCTCCTCTTCTTCTTCTTCTTCTTCTTCTTCTTCTTCTTCTGGAATCAGGCTTATACTTTCTTCTTTGTTTCTTGAATTTCCTTTCTCTCTCTCTCTCTCTCTCTCTCAGATAAGGCTTAATCTTTCTTTCTTTCTTTCTTTCTTTCTTTCTTTCTTTCTTTCTTTCTCTTCCCTTTTCTTTGGAATTAGCCTTACAGTTTTTGATTCTCTCTTTTGTTTTTTTCATTCCTTTTCCTTTTCTGTTTGTTTTTTTTTTGGGGGGGGTGGGAATCAGGCTTTTATCCCCTTTTTTTCCAGGGTTACCCTAACAAACAAATCAAAGCACATCTAACAAAGCAAACACCCCCCACTGCAAGCAAAGAGGGGTGCTGCAGAGGACTGATGTTTGGGAAAGAACAATCAAAATGCAACAGCAGAGAGTATCAGAAACATTTGCTGAAATACCAGACCTAATGGCATTAAAGGGGACAATGTATGACCCCTTTTTAATATAGCATTACTCTCAGGTACAGGAAACATAAAAATCTTTTGAAACACACAAAAGACAGAAATTTAGCCTAAATGACAATGCAGAGAAATTTTCCCCAAAAGAAAGGTCAAGAAGAAATCATAGCCAGGGACTTGCTCAAAACAGATATAAGCAATATGTCTGAACAAGAATTTAGAACAACAGTCATAAGACTACTAGCTGGGCTTGAAAAAAAGATATAGAAGACACCAGTGAACCCTTTCTGCAGAGATCAAAGACCTAAGAATAAGTTAGGATGAAATAAAAAATGCTGTAACTGAGAACCAAAACAAACTGGATACAATGACAATGAGGATTGAAGAAGAGAGGAGAGAATAGGTGAAATAGAAGATAAAATTATGGAAAATAATGAAGCTGAGTAAAAGAGGGAAAGGAAATTACTACATGAGGGGAGACTTAGCGAACTAAGTGATTCTATGAAACAAAACAATATCTGTATCATAGGAGACCCAGAAGAACAAGAGTGGAAAAAAAGGGTGGCAGATTTATTTGAACAAATTATAGCTGAGAACTTCCCTTATCTGGGGAAATAGAAAGAAATAGACATTCAAGTCCAAGAGGCACAGAGAACTCCCCTCAAAATCAACAAAAACAGGTCAATACCACAACATATCATAGTGAAACTTGCAAAATACAAAGATAAAGAGAGAATTCTGAAAGCAGCTAGGGACAAAAGATCCTTAACCCAGAAGGCCAGACACATACAGTAGTAGCAGACCTGTCTACTGAAACTTGGCAGGCCAGAAGGGTGTGGCAAGAAATATTCAATGTGCTGAAGGGGAAAATATGCAGGCAAGAATTCTTTATCCAGCAAGGCTGTCATTCAGAATAGAAGGAGAGATAAAGACTTTCCCAGACAAACAAACAATAAAGAAGTTTGTGACCACTAAACCAATCCTGTAAGAAATTTTAAGGGGGATTCTCTGAGTGAAGAATAAAAAAGAAGACCAAATCAACAAAGACGACAAAGGACCAGAGAACATCACCAGAAACACCAACGCTACAGGTAAAACAATGGCACTAAATTCATATCTTTCAATAATCACTCTGAATGTAAATGGACTAAATGCTCCAATCAAAAGACATAGGGTATCAGAATTGATTAAAAAAAAAAAAGAAGACCCATCTATATGGGGCTGACAAGAGAGTCATTTTAGATCTAAAGACACCAGCAGATTGAAAATGAGGATGGAGACTCATTATTCATGCTAACATAAGTCAAAAAAAAAAGCCAAAAAAGCCACACTTATATCAGACAAACTAGATTAAAATTTTTTTAATGTTTATTTATTTTTGAGAGAGAGAGAGAGAGAGAGAGAGAGAGATTCTGTGTCTCTTCCTTTCTGCACCTCCTCTGCTCATGCTCTACATCTCTCTGTCTCTCAAAAAATAAACGTTAAAAAAATAAAAATAAATAAACAACACCACAGAAATAAAAGCAATTATAAGAGGATACTAGGGAAAAGTTACATGCCCACAAACTGGGCAATCTGGAAGAAATGGACAAATTCCTAAAAACACATAAACCACCAAAACTGAGAAAGGAAGAAATAGAAAATATGAATAAATCCATAACCAGAAAAGAAATTGGAAGTAATCAAAGATCTCCCAACAAACAAAAGTCCTAGGCCAGATGGCTTCCCAGGGGAATTCTACCAGACATTTAAAGAAGTATTAATACCTATTCTTCTCAAACTGTTCCACAAAATGGAAATGAAAGGAAAGTTTCCAAAATCATTCTAAAGCCACCATTACCTTGATTAAAAAAACATAAAAGACCCCACTAAAAAGGAGAATTACAGGCCAATACCCATGATGAACTAAGATGCAAAAATTTTCAACAAGATACTAGCAAATCAAATTCAACAACACATTAAAAGAATCATGCATCATGAACAAGTGGGGATATTCTTGGGCTGCAGAGCTGGTTCAATATTCACAAAGCAATTAGTGTGGTACAGCACATTAATAAAAGAAAGGATGAAAACCATATGATCCTCTCAACAGATGCAAAGCATCTGACAAAACATAGCATCCTTTCTTAACAAAAATTATCAAGAAAGTAGGGATATGAGGAACATACCTCAAGATCATAAGGCCATCTACAAAAGACCCATAGCTAATATCATCCTCAATGGGGAAAAACTGAGAGCTTTTTCCCAAAGGTCAGGAATGTCCACTCTCACCACTGTTTTTCAACATAGTACTCTAAGTCCCAGCCTCAGCAATCAGACAACAAAAAAATTATAAGGCATACAAACTGGCAAGGAGGAAGTCAAACTTTCTCTCTTCGCAGATGACACAATACTCTATGTGGAAAACTCAAAAAACTCCATCAAAAAACTGCTAGAATTGAAAAATTTAGTAAAGTCACAGGATATAAAATCAATGTACAGAAATTGGTTGCATTTCTATACATCAGCAGTGGAGCAGCAGAAAGAGAAATTGAAGAATTGATCCTATTTGCAATTGCACCAAAAACCAAAAATTATCTAGGAATAAACCTAACCAAAGATGTAAATTACCTGTATGCTTAAAACTATAGAAAACTTATGAAAGAAATTGAAGAGGACACAAAGAAATGGAAAACATTCCATGTTCATGAACTGGAAGAACATATATGGTTAAAATGTCTATACTACCTGAAGCAATCTACACATTCAATGCAATCCCTATCAAAATAACACTAGCATTCTTCACAGAGCTAGAACAAACAATTCTACAATGTGTATGCAACCAGAAAAGACCCTGAATAGCCAAAGTAATGTTGAAAAAGAAAACTGTAGCTGGAGGCATCACAATTCCAGACTTCAAGCTGTATTATACAAAGCTATAATCATCAAGACAATATGGTACTGGCACAAAAACAGACACATATATTAATGGGACAGAATAAAGCACCCAGAAATGGACCCACAAATGTATGGCCAACTAATCTTCAACAAAGCAGGAAAGACTATCCAATGGAAAAACAGTCTATTCAACAAATGGTGCTGGGAAAATTGGTCAGCGACATGCAGAAGAATGAAACTTGGTCACTTTCTTACACAATACACAAAAATAAATTCAAAATGAATAAAGATCTAAGTGTAAGACAGGAAACCATCAAAATCCTAGAAGAGAACACAGGCAGTAACCTCTTTGAACTTGGTTGTAGTAACTTCTTACAAGACATGTCTCTCGAGGCAAGGGAATCAAAAGCAAAAAAAATCAATCTATCTTTAATCAAGATAAAAGGCTTCTGCACAGCGAAGTTAACAATCAACAAACAAAACTATAAAGCAACCGATGGAATGGGAGAAGATATTTGTGAAGGACATATCGGATAAAGGGTTAGTATCCAAAATTTATAAAGAACTTACCCAATTCAACACCCAACACACAAAGAATCCAGTAAAGAAATGGGCAAAAGACATGAACAGACACTTTTCCAAAGAAGACATGCAGATGGCTAACATCACATGAAAAAATGCTCAACATCACTCATCATCAGGGAAACAGAAATCAAACCCACAATGAGATAACACTTCACACCTGTCAGAATGGCTAAAATTATCAACTCAGAAAACAATAGATATTGGAGAGCATGCAGAGAAAGGGGAACACTTTTGCATTGTTGGTGGGAATGCAGACTGGTGCTGCCACTCTGGAAAACAGTATGGAGGTTCCTCAAAAAATTAAAACTAGAATTACTGATGACACAGCAATTGCACTACTAGGTCTCTACCAAATGGGCACATGAACCCCATGTTTATAGCAGCACCATCAACAATAGCCAAATTATGGAAAGAGCCCAAATGTCCATCAACTGATTAATGGATAAAGAAGAGATGGCATATATATACACAATGGAATATTACTTAGTGATCATAAACAATGAAATCTTGCCATTTGCAACAACGTGGATGGAACTAGAGTGTATGTTAAGTGAAATAAGTCAGTCAGAGAAAGACAAATATCATATGATTTTACTCATATGTGGAATTTAAGAAAAAACAGATGACCCTAGGGGAAGGGATGGAACAATAAGAAAAGCAGAGAGGGAGGCAAACCTTAAGAAACTCTTAAATACAGAGAACAAACTGAGGGTTGCTGGAGGGGTGCTAGGTGGACAATGGGCTAAATGTGTGATGGGTGTTAAGGAGGGCGCTTGTTGGGATGAGCACTGGGTGTTATATGTAAGTTAGGAATCACTAAATCCTACTCTTGAAACAATACTACAGTATATGTTAACTAAAATTTAACTTAAAAAATATTTTAAAAAGACTTTTTATGTGCCTGTATTGTTCTTCTGTGAGAGTTCATTATCACCTTCAGACTAAAAGCAAACTAATAATAATAATAATTTTATCCCCTTAAAAGAGGTATTTAATTATTTTAGTTAAGTTGATAAAGTTATGTTTAATCTAAATTTCTCTAAAAGTCAACCACTGTCCTATTCCATTGAGGTTATTTTCACTTATAACTAGTGGGATAAAGAGAACTTAAAGTTGACTTGTACTTTGGAAGGCAGAATGATGTGTAAGGTTAAGGTAGGCAATAAAGTGGGACAAAATAAAGTGAAAAGTCAGGACTGAAACATTAATAAGGTGTTTCTCAGTAAAAATACTGCAAAAGGATGTTATTGTGGTTTATTAAAACATGGCAATGACTGAAGTTCTCAAACATAATTTGCCAAACCCAGATGCAATCTAGTGACATTGTCTCACAGTGTTGTGCAATTTTTGCTATTAATTTTAATTTCTAAAGCTTTATCATGACTACAATCCCACAAATGCATTTCATAACAGGCAACTAAGCTGATTTTTAAAAAAATGGTCTCTGCAACGATTTTTAACAATAAAATATAGGCATTTTTGTTCTCATCTATTTTAAACCTTAATTGTATATTCATTAGCTTGGGATCAAAAGTGTATAAATGTGCCATTTCCACTATCTGGAATTCTCTTTGCACATGTAGCTACAGATCAGAAAAATCATGTGTAATCTAAGAAGCAATTTCTGCAAATGCATGCAAAAATAAATTCATCAAACAAAACAGTATCTGGTAAACACATGGAGCCATAAATTAATTGTAAAAATTCACAAGAAACCTGAACAAAGGAAAAATCTGAAGGGGATTTTGGCCCAGTTTTTAAGGTATGGAAATCATGTTACCTGGCCATAGATCAACTTTTCATTCTACTAAATTCCCGTAAATCAATGCCTGTACATTGCACCTAATAATGTCAAATCATGGATTTCCATGTTAAAAATTACCTCTGACTCCAAATACATAGTAAACAAAATCATTCAACTACTTAAATCAAAATTCTGTAATAGCTCCATGGAAAAAGCCCCAAACTTTTTAGTATGTGTGAATCCTAAGGCACACTTACCTCACTCGCTAAATTTGAACATGTTCCTCTAGCAACTTATACACAAGTCATGATTTTCTATATGATGTTCCCCAGATTCTCACTTAGCATCTTTGATCATGCTGCTCTGTAGGCTTTTAGTCTCCATTGAAAGGCATTTTCCAAGGCCCACCTAAAAAGCTATTCTCCCACAGGCTTTCTCATGATAATTATTTCTTCCACTAAACCCACTGTATACTGGGTATTCCTTCTCTTCAGCACACACTCAATGACTTGTTACAGGTTATTAATGTGCTCTCCCCAACAGGGGTATAATCTTTCACAGAAATCATGCTTTAATCATCTTTTCTGTCTTCCTAATGTGTAGTTTACTTACATATTACTTAAGGTAAGTCCTCAGAAAGCATTTAACTGGATAAAATACAATGTGTTGGTATTATTACCATCCATCCCATTTTAGGGAAATCACTTACGATCTTGGTATATCATGTTTTTTTCTGTTTAAAAAAGTAGCTGGCTGGTGATAATAAATAGAAGAGTATGAGTTGAAAAACCCTCAGCTATTGAAAGAGGGTGCTGAAGACATTTTTGGTATTCGCGTTATCTATTCTGTACATTATATGTTCTGTGCATGTGAAACCACTTCTAAGAGAAAGAAAACATGCATTTTTTATTTTCTTGAAGTGTCAAAAGTTGTGGCCAAATGTTAACATGTGGCCTATGTGGAAACCTTCTAGGGGAGCCTGGGTGGCTCAGCTGTTTAAGCTCTTGATTTCGGCTCATGTCATAATCTCACAGTGGTGAAATAGAGTTCCTTTCACTCTGAGCCTGGAACTGGCTTAACATTCTCTCCCTCCCTCTCACTCTGCCCCTCCCCGGCTTTCAAGCACTGCATGTGCTGTCTCTCACATAAAAAAAAATAGCAATATTTATACCCCAAGAATTTCAACATTGTTAACCCTCAATACACTTTACAGTCAACGTACATATATCCCACAGTTTCAGATTTCATAGCCAATTTGGACTCAGCTGAATCATCCTGTCCTCTGTTACCATGAAGAAAAGTCACACTTTGGGCTGTGATTTGTATTCTTTCTGAAATGACTCTGGTCATTCCTTGGCAGTCACCTTGTCCCATCCCATGTGTTACCTGAATCCATGGCCATCTGTCATTTTCTGCAGCTGTCCATGCATTTATAAGCCCCTTCTTATTGAGACGTGCATAGTAGGGATACCATTTCTGCAGTCCAAAAAGAGCTCGGTGGGTAGAGGAAGCTGTGATTTGCTGATTTGATATGATTCCACCTTCGATTCCCAATGGGCCTGAGCATTCTGGGAACAAATCAGGAAAAAATTGTGAATGTATTAGAAATAATCCACATTTAAAATGTGGCTGTTAGATTTGATGGGAGATATTTTTTAAATGAATTTATTTTGTACCATAATGCTTTTGGAACTCCTCATGAAGGAAATGATTCTTTTTCCTGATGACACTCTCTTCTTCCTTTGCTTTGAGTGTGGCACCTCAATAGATACTGCCTTCCTGCATTATGACTCTGCATTATGACTCTGCATTATGCACTGTCATCCCTGGGCTGTTGATCACATCAACCAAAGTGCAATGCCCTTAAAGGACCTACATCATAGTTTACATTTTCAGAAATGAGCATACCTCATTAATCGCAAGCCCTCAATAAATATCTTTGATCCATTGTTTCTTGACTAGCCTATATCTGAGTTTTGTGTCAAAATCATTTTCATACTGACTTTACATTTCCCACCACTATAAATTTTTTTAACTTTAATTTTTATAAACATCATCAGATATGCTTCAAACAAAAATGGCAACATGTAAATATGTCAACTTTTAATAATAACTTGAAATATGTTATAATAGAAACATGTAGAAAAATTATTTTTATGAAGTTAAGTAGGTAAACTCTCTGAATTATACATAACTTACATACACCAATAAGTAAATTAAGATGTTAAAATATTTATATTTCTAATATTTTAAATTCAAAATTCATAGCTAAACATATAGGTGTTTTGTACTAACATTTTAATTTAATTTTATTTAAATTTGTTATCTTGGAAACTTAAGAAAAATTTCTTAATAAAAATTTTAAATTCTAACATTAAGCATAATGCAATTCAAATAATACGTTCTTGGATATCAAATGGCAAATCTACCTGAAAAGTATATATATGAATTTCTTATTTCATAAATTTCACTACAAACTAAATTTATTAAGGTTTGAAAATTCAGAATAAGTACTATTATGATAGTTCTCTTAATTTAGGTTGTACGTTATACTCAACATTTTGTCAAGTTAGATTTGTACAATAAATATGATAATTTCATTATAAAATATACTATGCTGATTGATAAGAATTCCTGAAAAGATGAAAGGAGTACACTGACATTACTTATCAGTATAATAAGCCAACTTGATCAGTGATTATCACCAAGCATACTCTGGATTTTAATAACTATTGAAGCCCAACACTTGTCACTAATTAAATGTTTACACTTAGAATATAAAAGAAATAATTTTGCAGCTGCACTATAAAAGTTAATTTTATTTATCTTAAAAAATTAAAAAGATGTTTCTCATTGGTAACCATTTTTTCATTAAACATAAACATGTTTCTCCTTTGTATTCCATATTCAGGGAATAGGTAGCTCAAGCACATTACCTACTAACATTTCTCCAATGGCTTTAAAACCTTGGGACGCTTTTTATAAAATGGATGAAAATATGTGGAAAAGTAATGATCTTAATCAGACTTTATCAGTAAAGATGGCATTAATACAACAAAAATTGCACCTTGGTTATTGACAACTGATAAATTATATACTTTTAGGTAGACGTACTATATCACTTTGAAGTCATTCAATTAAGAAGCCATTCATTTTTAGAATTGCAATATTGGGAGAGGTAATAATCTGATTTTCACATTCCAGAGAAACTAACCTCAAAACCTCAGATGTTGAACCTTTGGATTCTTGTTTTGCTTTCCACTTTAAACTTCAAAAATCTTTCCAGACTTCATAAAAGCACTAGGAGACTTTCATGATGATACTTTGATTTTAGACAATTGCAGGAGGCTGGCTTTTTAAGGATATTGCCATGAAAGGAATCTCAAGCATCCTTGTCTTGAATTTGTGCAACATTTGGATGGGAAAATGCCACAGGCAAGGAGATCATTTACAAGTCAGTAAATAGGAGACCATAGGCCAGTCGGTAGAACAGCAGAGTGAAAGAGCCAGCTTTAATTTAATTTAATTTAATTTAATTTAATGTAATATATAATTAAACTCCATGATGGCCTTAGAAAAAACTCTACACCATTTAGTTGGGTACTTCTAAAACCCTTATGTTGAATTGGACATTCTCGCCAAATCTGTAACCATTTTAAAGGGGAGAGATGAGACCTCAAACCACACTATTCAGTAAGTCTACTTCACTGATACTCTTAACCTACCAACTTCCACTTATTAATTAACATGTCAGCAATTATTAATTAACATGTCAGCAAACACTGTTATATTATCAGATAAGTCAAATACCCATGAACAATTAAAAAAAATATATATATATATATATTTGTGTCTATATACCTATATGTATATCATTTTTTTACTCTGGCACAAGGATCCCGATCTTAGTTATGCCCTCACTACACATAAATTCAAACAAAACACAATTAAAAAATATAAAGTGACGTGTTATATCTTTATAGGGCTTTACAGCTTATAAAACATTTTTACATGAGCTTTCCCACTGCTGTGATGCCAAATTTATTGGTATTTCTTTTCTCAGTCTTCAACTCCACACTTTTATTTATTTTTTTATTTATTTTTTAATTTTTTTTTAATGTTTATTTATTTTTAAGACAGAGAGAGACAGAGCATGAATGGGGGAGGGTCAGAGAGAGGGAGACACAGAATCTGAAGCAGGCTCCAGGCTCTGAGCTGTCAGCACAGAGCCCAATGCGGGGCTCGAACTCACAGACCGTGAGATCATGACCTGAGCCGAAGTCAGAAGCTCAACTGCCTGAGCCACCCAGGCGCCCCTCAACTCCACACTTTAAAAAATAAGTTTTTATAATGTTCGCTTGCATACTGTATGTTGCAAATCAATAAAGCACACCAGAGGAAACATGAGTATGTGTAGGGTTCTTGAATGAAGCATGCATCCTTCAAGTGCCAGCTTACTTCCTTACTGTCTAGTGGTCCTCAGTTTTTCTTGTTTTAAAAATTGGGGTTATGGTGACACTGTGATTCACCAGCTGTGAGAAGTGCTTTTCTTCTATAACTAAAAATTGTTTAAAAAGAATGTCACTTGCATGTTTCTCTTTAGAGCATACTACTGAGGTGATCCTGGACTTTTAGCTTCTCTGGGGCAGGCACTGGGTCCCACACAGTGTTGCATCCTTAGGTGCCCGTGGTGGTTTGTATATACACTGAGTTTAGTCAATAGGTGATGCATGTTGGTATTGGGGGCTATGTTTTTCCACAAAGTAACCTCGTAAGCAAATCCATGGCATATACTTTATTTCACACCTAAAGTTGTCACAACAGTAGCTCTTCTTCACTAGCTAATCATTTGGATCACAATCAAATGGATGTCGTCATAATAAAAAAGTTCAAAATCCAATTTCCTTTTGCCTGTGCTATCCACTTCCCCAATGTCCTATTAAATTCAGCAGTTACAAAAACTAATGGAGGAGTTGCAATTCAGAATGCAATTATACACCTAAGATTAAGTGACCTTAAGCAGTGAACAATAAGATGCTCAAAATAAAGTTAATATGGAGATACATATCATCATCACTATCAACAAATAGAGAACAAATATGAAATAATAATTGATGAACAACATAATACTAGATGCTCATTCTGAAGTTCAAAAAGAGCATTCACATGTATTTTCTCACATCAGCAAAATGGTACTTCAAAGAAAAAAGGTTAACACACTTATTTCATAAATGAGAAAACCTTTGTGAAGGGAAGTTAAGCTTCCAGATGAACTTCAATTCCAGATGAGTCTGAAACTGAAGCCGATTCTTTGCCCATAAAATAATAGCAACTGAAGAGCAAGTGAAGAGTTAAGTAATTCTTCAAAGGTTAATTCTGGATCTTTTTCTTCTGCTGTTATTTTATATGGGGTGTGTGTGTACTTATACCAGGAGACAGGATAGGACAATTAACATCAAGATAACATGTAGAGTATCACTAGTGACATTCAGGATAAGACAGAGCTTTCCTAAATTGGTATACATTAAAACAATGGATGACAGTTTATGGCAGAGAGCCACAGAAGTAAATATTGAGGTTTTCATGGTGGTTTATGCCACATAGGTGTTAAAAAATTCACCTACTACCATTATTGGCCTATGAACTGCTTATCTAATAGGGATAGGCTAATTCACTTCCAACTAATTTATTGACC